>NC_053028.1:276007874-276095860 GCF_003073215.2 Triticum urartu
ATATATGGCTGGTGGAGGCTCTAAGGTTATCATTTGCATAAAACTAATTTTTCCCTACAACAAAGAATATATTTTATTTAACTACAAAGTTTGTTGAAAACATTGACAAGGTAACCCCAACTCAATCCCAATTAAAAGTTTAATAACCCGACAAATTAATTAAGTAGAGTGATGAGATCAACATAATAATTCAAGCACCAGATACTCAAGATGTCCATAACCGGGGACACGGCTAATCATGATTAGTTTGTACACTCTGCAGAGGTTTGCGCACTTTTCCCCACAAGACTCGATCTCCTGCGTTGAATTTCTTGCTCTACATGATGTTTGAGAAACGGATGATCGAGACACAGTCTTTCAGAAGCATTAACTCTTTAAGTCGGGTAGACCATACCACCTACACATTCCCTACATCTGCTAGTCTACTACTGAAAGAGGTCACACAACATACCCAACTATGCCACAGCCCATAATGGCTTGTGGCTGCACATGGAAGTTTCCAGCATGAATAACATTATGATCCCTTTGAGCCTGGGTGGCAAACCATAGGATGATCACACGGATTCCCCGGGATCTCCTTGGACAACACTGGATTCCCCAGGTGCCCACAACCAATCCACCCAGATGTGTATTAAAGTAGCCACCTTAAGTTAAACCTTCGTTAGCCATAACTCTCACAACTTTCATGAATTGTCTTAAAACCAAACCACGTCTACGAGCATAGCATAGCAGTGTAAGCATAACGTAGTAACACCCGGGGTTTCAATAAAAGGCAATAGGTTCCTACCTCATCAACTACTTCCCGAATACCCACATCAATCCTACTCATGCAATGTTTGACGGTTGAAAATAATGCATAAAAACTGGGTAATAAAGGGATATGATCAAAGTGTTACTTGCCTTGCTGACGATCGAAAAACCCTAGTAATTTGTAGTAGCAAGCCTAGCACTCCGGAAACTCGATCATGAACAAACAAGAGCATACATAATCACTCAAGCATAACATGCAAAGGTAAAACCAAGAGAAAAGATCTGAACAGAAAGTTCAAGTGAAGAGCTTTAGCAAAAAGAATCAATCAAATCGGAGATACGAAACTCAAACTACGGTCAAAAGAAGTTCAAATTCAAATCTGCTTGAAACCAAATTTTAAGTTTTAAAATCATGTTCAAGTTGATTTTATGGAAAGAGGGGAACAAGACAAAGATTTTGGCGTTGGTTTCACTGGATTTGGACTAACGAGCAAAAAGTAGTGAAGGTTTGAAGATCAGGGACTAATCCGTGAGGAAACTATTCGCAGATTGGTCCCTGGCCGAAAATAAATTAAAAAGAAAAATTAGTCAGACGAACGTCCGCTAACAGAAACTAACGAACGAAAACCGTATGTTAAAACGATCTAACCAGTGAACATTTACTAATTAGACTAAAACAAAAACGAAAACCCGATCTAAAAACTAAACCGACCGGTTCTTACCTGTCAACGGCGGCGGCGGGATCCAGCGGCTCCAGCGGCAGGCGTCCTCGGCACGGCGACAGCGAGGCGGCGGCACGGACGGCGGGGTGCGGCGGGAGGCGGCGGGCGGCGCGAGGCGGCGGCGCGCGGGCGGCTGCAGGCGGTGGCTTTGGCGAGAGGCGGAGGTGGCAGGCGGTGGCGGGTGGCAGGGTGAGGAGGAGGGGGCCGAGGGCTGTTTAAGATGGGGAAAGAGGCGACTTGGGGGAAGGGGCAGCGACGGCGGTGGAGTCCGAGCCGGACTCCTCGGCGGCGGCGGCGCGTGCTGGAGGTGGACACGGGAGGCGACGATGCGAGCGGGCCGGCTGGGCTTCAGCCTAGTCGGTCAAAGATTTTTTTTATAAATAATTTTGTCAACGGAAAAATCTAAAAATAAAATAAATAAAAATCCTAAAAATTTCCAGAAATAATTTTCACCGTCCTATCCTAATATTTAGGACAACATGAACATTTTTCTGGGCTAAAAATGCAATTTTTCCCTAATTGAATCGAATAAAAACTCAAAAAAATTCAAACAAAATAAATATTTTATTTAAAACTAAATTTCCCTTATTTCCTCTGTTTTGAAGAAGTCATGTTATCTTCTCCCATTATTTATTTATTTGGAAAAATAATTTCAAATAAAATCTCTTTGATCCAATTTACCAATTTTGAAAATTGAAAAATTGATTTTTTTATAAAACCTCCAACTCTCTCAACTGGCCCTTGAGCTACTTAAGGTCTTTAGGATCAAAATGTTCAAATAAAAATCAAACAAAAATGCAAAGAGCATGGATGCATGGATGCATATGATGACCTAATGATTAACATCCAAATTGAAAATTGGGATGTTACAAATCTGCTAGTGGTGTATGGTTAGTTCTGTTTAGATGTTGTGAACTATGAGTTTAGGTGTTGCAATTATCACACATGTTGTCTCAGTGTTGCTTCACCGATCAGACATGTTGTTTCTGTGTTGCTTCATTGATCACACAAGTTGTTTCGTTGTTGCTTCGTTGATCACGCATGTTGTTTCAATGTTGCTTCACTGATCACACATGTTATTTGTCTCATGTTTATTAATCATATCAAATGCATGTTTTTTCCCACCAGCATGTTTCATTATCCGATGTTTTGAACTAACATTCGAGAGGACAGTATAAATTCAAGAAAATGCAAAAAAAACCTTGGCAAATTATCTATGTTTGCGTAGGAGACCATGTGTGCAAAATTTGAGATGATTTAGAGGAGGTCAAAGAAATTTCGTAAACAACCCATTTGTAATCAAGTTTTTTTGGGCCTACTCTAAATGAACCAAATGTTTTTATTAACACCTATTCAATCTATATAGTGTCGATTCAAAGTCTCACTATTTTTTGAATTAATCTTCATATTTTTACATTTTATTTTGAAAAATATGCTTTAATATAAAAACTATTAAAAACACGCTAAAATTATGAAAAATGGAAAACTAAGTTCAGATCCTTCTTGTTCACTTTGAAATAAAGCTTTGTTGATTTTTTTGATTTTTTTAAATTTCTCAAAAACAGAAGGTAACCCAACCTCATCTTCTTGAACTCTATGAAATCTTGTAGGTGATAGCTCATATGTGTGAAGGTTTTCTCATGAAAATGACCATAGACTAAATTTATGATTTTTGGTTGGTAACATGTCACATAAGACAACATTGTGCGCAGGCTTTATATTTTTTTTGATTTTTTTAAATTAATGGTGCTCATCTGACCTCGACCGTGCCAGCTAGGGTTTTTTCATGAAAATGACCATATGCCAAGTTTAGTATTTTTCCTCATTAGTGTGTCTTAAAAAACGACGAACGGCGAAGGTTTCATATTTTTCGATTTTTTCAAATTAGTTATGCTCAGTCAAAGCTTTCGAAACCCCGTTGACCAACTCAAAACCCCTCTAACCCCGCCCCCCCAGGGTTTCGCCTAACCCTACCTCCGAATGTCAGCCGTCTAATCATACCCTGGCGACAAGCGACAACCCTTAGATGTGGTCTTCTAGAAGGAATTCGGTGGGCAGGCTGCGTGCAGGCTCCGTGCCGTTGGATCACAAAGACGGCTCCGCATTGTTGGATCGTGGGGCGATCCGCGAGAGGTGATCCTGTTCGTTGTGCTTGGCTGCTCACCCCCACTGAGTCCACGAAAAAAATGTTGTTATTGGGCCCAAGAGGAAACCAAGCTCTGGTTGGGCTGTCGAATTACATCGGTTTTTTTGTGAACGTGCTAGCTCTGTTTTTTGTGAACGAGATGGCTCTATTTTTTGCATCATTTGAAATTACACAACAATTGACATTGCGTAGAAAATTTAGTTCTTTTTGTTCTATATAGATGCAAAATAACCAAATTTATAATGGCAAAATTTATTTTTATCATGCAAAATGGCCACAAACTATCCCATTAAAAATGGGTCATTTTGCATTTGTATAATGGCCACAAGCCATGTATCTTTTTTTCTTCTTCTTTTCAAACCACCATTTCCCATGCGTGTACACTCCCGATGCTGCGGTGGGTTTGAAAATGGGCTAATTCACATTTGACCCCGTTATTGCCACGACCAAATAACACGTAGCACTACGGCTATTTAAGCCAGCATCTGCCATCCCTCATCCATCTCCCATCCTCCACCATCTGCCTTTCTTGCTCTTCAACCCCTTCTCCTTCTTCTGCACATCCCTCAGCCATGCAGTACACCGGACCAACCTACCGCTTCCCACCCACCGTGCCGGAGAGGATCTACCCTACCAATGTGTACATTGATTGCACACTACGTGTCTGGGCGATATCAAGGTTGAGGACCACAAGGAACTTCACCGAGTTCTTCCTCGCGTCCGGCTACCACCACCTCCCGCAGGGATCTCCAACGATGTTCCGCGTCGAGGAGATCATCCAAAACCGGGTGGTGGTTGCTCTCCTTGCCCACTTCACCATCACATTCGACGCCTTCTACCTCCTCGGCCGGGTGTTTTGGTGTGGCTTTGAGTTCATCGCTTTCACCACCCACAACAGGTTCACAGAGTACACCAACATCTTCCCCACCGCGACGCTTACGAACACTCTTCCGTACCCCATCGACAACGCCCCAGAGGAGGAGTGAAAAGGGCGCCCAGAGGAGGAGCGAGGTGTAGAAGGCGACGGCTAGGGTTCTAAACCCTCTATCTTTTCTTTTAGTCTATGTTATGTTAAGTTGTAACTGAATTATGTTGGAGTTGCTATGGGCTTGTTGGCCCTTTTCTTAAGTTCTATTATTAAGTCTTCTATCTATTGTATTATTAAGTTCTTCCTAGTTTGAACTATGTGATCGTGTTATGGGCTTGTTGACCCTATCTACATATTGGGACTACATATTTGTTGATTGTTTTCTTAAAGAGCTCGGTTTGTTAGTATGGTTCCCTTGTTAGTAACCACCTAGTGCATGCAAGCAAGCTTTGTTAGTAGGGATGTATGAGTAGAGCTAAGCAAGGGAGTGGCTCTTTTTTTACACAAGCCACAAATATGTAGCCACCTAGCTAGAAGAGAGGAACCACTGGCAGTGACCGTCCCTGCATCTGTGGCGGCTGGCGTGCAAGAAAGTTCCTCGGGCAGTTCATCGTGGCAGACGCATCGGCGCATGCAGACTCGGTCAGTGCATGCAAGCTCGGTCGGCGCATCATGGCATCGTGGCATCGGCGCATGCAGGCTTGATCGACGCATGCAGGCAGGCTTTGTTGGTGCATGCATAGCAGGCTTCTGTCCTGGCGGCGCATACATGCGTTTAATGCAAGGGTGGTCCAACGAAACCATGGCCCATCGGTCGAACAGTGACACCACCCAATGGACGACACAGTCCAGCATGGCCCCACTCGTCAGAGTTAACGGTCCATCCTTTGACCCGACGGCAACGTCCGTTGTGACCAGTTATGAGTGTTTCTGGCAAGGGAGTGGGGAAAATTGAGCAAAAGTTAAGAGCGCGGGGATGAATGAGTAGAGCTAAGGAACCAGGGGCACAAATGTAAAAATCCCTAATAAAAATGCTCCTATTGATCTTAATGATGTGCCTTTGTCCACTTTGATTGAGTAAAATAGTGATGCCATAGATGTGAATTTTATCTTGCAAAACAGTTTTAATAACAATGCTTATAGAGGAAATTTTAATCCTAGGCCTTTTCCTAAATATTCCACTAATAATTATGGTAATTCCTATGGCAATCCTTATTACAATAATAATAGGAACACCTTTGATCTTGAGAATAATATTAAAGAATTTATCAATGCTCAAAAGATTTTCAATACTTCGATAGAAGAAAAATTGAACAAGATTGATGATATGTCTAAAAGCATTGATAGAATTTCTCACGACATAGAAATTCTCAAGTTGAAAATTTTGTACCTAAGTTCTATGAATCAATTAAAGATTTATATGTTTCTATGGATGAAAGTAAAAAAAGAACCGCTATGCTTAGAGCTAAAAGAGAATTTTAGAAAGAGTGTTTTCTAGTGATTGCTTTTCAAAAAAAATGATGAAGATCTTAAAATGATTGGTGTTTCTTCTATTCATTCCTTGTTTAGTAAAATTAATATTCATGATAAAGGGACTGAAGAAGAGTCAACTTTAGCTAGAACGCATCCCGATAATTTGGGGAGTGGAAATCTTGTTCATAAAATTGATAAAGGTGGGTTTGGAGAGGTCAAAGCTTTAACTAGTGATCTCCCCACTCTTTTGGGTTACAAAGACTTTAATAATGATAATTGTTCTTTGATTGATTGTATTTATTTGTTGCAATCCATGGTAAATTCACCCCATGCTTATGAAAAAAATAAAGCTTTTACTAAACATATCGTAGATGCCATGATGAAAGCTTTAGAAGAAAAGTTGGAATTAGAGATTTCAATTCCTAGAAAATTCCATGATGAACGGGAACTTGCTATCAAAGTCAAGATTAAAAATTATGAGTGTTTTGGTTTATGTGATTTGGGTGCTAGTGTTTCCACAATTCTGAAATCTGTATGTGATGTGCTTTGTCTCACTGATATTGAAGAATGTTCTCTTAATTTGCACTTGGCGGATTCACTATTAAAAAGCCTATGGGAAGAATTAATGGTGTTCTTATTCTTGCAAATAGGAATTATGTGCCCATAGATTTTATAGTTCTTGATATTGATTGAATCCGTCTTGTCCTATCATACTTGGTAGACCGTTTTTATGCACTATAGGTGTCGTGATTGATATGAAAGCAGGGAATATTAAATTTCAATTTCCACTAAGAATGGGGATGGAACACTTCCCTAGAACAAGAATTAAGAAACCATATGAATCAATCATGCGGGCATCCTATGGATCTAGAACCAAAGATGACAATACTTGAATCTATGCATTATGCCTCGCTAGGGCATAAAACGATAGCGCTTGTTGGGAGGCAACCCAATGAATAAATTTTACTTTCACCTTTTTATTTCTGTTTTTGTGTGTTTTCACAATTATTCTACTGTTATGATTGTGTTTTTTTTATGTTTTAATTAGTGTTTGTGTCAGGTAAAGCCTTTGTGATCATGTTGGGTGATAGTTGATTTGATCTTGTTGAAAAACAGAAACTTTTGCGCCTAGTAAAATAATTTTAATAATTCACATAAGCGTGATAAAATTCTAAATGTTTTACACAAGATTGATATTAAAAAATTCCTATGTTGTCTTGATTTTGCAGAATGTTTGGAGTTATAGAAGTATTCGAAGTTTTCAGATTGCTACAGATTGTTCTGTTTTTCACAGATTCTGTCTTCTTTTTTTCTTTGCATTGTGTACTTCTTTTGGTGAATCTATGGTTTGTATTGGAGGGTATAAGCCATGGTAAAGTTAGAATACAGTAGATATAATGCAAAAATAAAATATGAATGGGTTTGCAACAGTACTTAGAGTGGTGATTTGCTTTGTTATACTAACGGATCTCACGAAGGTTTGTTGAGTTTTGTGTGATTGAAGTTTTCAAGTTTTGGGTGAGATCATGATGGATGAAGGAATATGAAGTAAGAAGAGCCTAAGCTTGGGGATGTCCCATGTCACCCCAAGTTATTATCCAAAGAGGAACAAGCAACTAAGCTTGGGGATGCCCCGGAAGGCATCCGCTCTTTCTTCTAACAAACATCGGTATTTTACTTGGAGCTATATTTTTATTCGTCACATATCATGAGTTTTGTTTGGAGCGTCTTGTATTATATGAGTCTTTGCTTGTTTTGCTTTTTAGTTTGTTTCATATATCCTTGCTAGATGATATGTCTCCGTCGTATCTACTTTTGCTAACGCTTTTTCTCTTGTTTTGGACTCTAATTTGCATGATTTGAATGAAACTTACCCGGACTAACACTGTTTTCAGCAGAATTACCATGGTATTGTTTTTGTGCAGAAATAGAAGTTCTCGGATTGGAACGAAACTTTGTGATGATTTTTATACAATAAAAGAGAATTTATGGAGCCAAGAACCACCGAAGGGGGGCACCTGGGTGGGCACCACTACAAAAAAAGACACATCCGTGACATTTTGGGCCGAACGAATTTTTTTCTGTCATACATATGACACTTCTATGACGATAATTGTGACAAAACCCGGTATCATCATAGATGTGGTGGGCTCCTACTTCTATGACAAAAAATCATGACAGAAAATGGGCTTTTCGTCCTAGGCGGGCTGGAGACGCAGCTGCATGACATTCTTTGGACCGTCCATGACGGAAAAAACCGTGGTAGAAGCGAGGGGGAGGAAAATTTCGGGGAGTTCCCGGTTACGGTGGGAGGTCGGGGGCCGAGCGATGCGCGTTTCTCTCGTACACGTACGCACGTGTGTGCGAGGTGTTGGCTCTAACTGAACCCGAGCGAGGCGTTGGGCTCTAAATGAACCCGAGCGATTGCACTGCAGGCTACGCATTACTGAACCCGAGCAATCGATCGATGGCTGTTAACTGAACCCGGTCGAGCGATTCCTTGGCTACTGCTGCTAACTGAAGCCGATCGATGGGATGAACAGTGAGCGTTGAGGGGGGGTGGATGAACAGTGAGCGGTGGCGTTGCCTCTGGATGAACAGGACCCCGTGGTGTGGTGGAGGGTTGGATGAACAGTAGACGGTGGAGGGGTGCCCGTGGAGGGGTGGATGAAAAGGACCCCGTGGTGTGGAGGGCAGGATGAACAATAGACGGTGGAGGGGTGGTTGAACAGGACCCCGTGGTGTGGAGGGCTGGATGAACAGTAGACGGTGGAGGGGTGGTTGAACAGTAGCCAGTGGAGTAGCGCGCAGTGGAGGCTGGATGAACAGGAGCCCCTGGAGGCTGGAGGAGGTCGGCGGTGGATGAACAGTAGCTCGTGGAGGCTGGAGGGGGTCGGCGGTGGAGATGAAAAGTATCCTGTGGAGTCCCGTTTTGCGGTACGCCACACCCCTCCCGATGAACAGGACCCCCGTTTCGACCGTAGCACTCCAACACAAGTCCGTTTCCTCTGTTTTGTGGTACGCCACACCCCTCCCAATCAATAGGACCCCCGTTTCGACCGTAGGAGGTCCGTTTCCTCCGTTTTGCGGTACGCCACACCCCTCCCGATCAACAGGACCCCCGTTTCGACCGTAGGAGGTCCGTTTCCTCCGTTTTGCGGTACGCCACACCCCTCCCGATCAATAGGACCCCCATTTCGACCGTAGGAGGTCCGTTTCCTCCGTTGTGCGGTACGCCAGGCCTCGTTTCCATCGCCTCTTCCGTCCAAGCCCTCCCGATGAACACGACCACGCATTCCGTTCCGACCCATGAACACGACGTCGACGCTCTTTCTCCGTTCCGACCCAGCCATGTACACGAGCCCTCGCCGTACATATGCGTGAGTAGGCGTTCGAGACCCCTCCCGTATGTACACATACGTGGCCGTATTTTCTTTCTTGCACCCTGGCCGCCTCTACTACGACACGTGCGCGGCTCTACATCCACCAGTATATATGTACGTACACGTTCGTGACCAGAATGACAACGCTATGTACGCTTCGACCAGGTGGGTCCCGACTATCAGGCACTTCCTTGTGTGCGAAGGTGTAGTTGGTGGGTCCCAGCAGTCAGTGGGGAAACGTTTTTTTGCGAAATACGGTGGCCCGTCCGATGGGTCCCTGCTGTCAGGTGGAGGAATCATTATTTTCCACGTAATAAGGAGGCACTTCCTTGCTGCCGCCGTGGACCCAGCTGTCAGCCTCTCCATGTACAGTCCACGTCCGATGGAAGTCGTTCCTTGACCACGTTGACCACGCCGCGCGGAGAGCACCAGGGCGGTGGATGACGGGGAGGCCTAGGAAGGGGACGACGCGGAGCCGGTGAAGACGCGGCAGTGGATGCCCACGCGGAGAGGAGTATGAGGGTTCACTCGTTCGGCTGCGGTGTGAGGCTGCCGTCGCCGCAGGGCCTGGCCAGCGGTGGGAATAGTAGGGGCGGTGAGGCCTCCGTGGCAGCACAGCCGGCCACAGGAGGCAGGAGCAGGCGGCACGACTGGCGCTGCTTTGGGCGGCTGGAGCAAGAAGACCAGAGGTTGAAGAAGCACTACGGCCGTTGGATGGACATCGTACGGTAACTGGAGCTAGAATCCTGCATATTGACTAAGTTGACAAAGCCCTCCGTCCCCGTCAACTTAGTAGGCCCACAAGTTAGCCCCCCACCAAGGTGGGTCCCAGCTAGCAGGGGGGTATTCATTTTTTTGTGCATAATAAGGAGGCACTTCCAGTGGGTCCGAGCTGACAGCAGGGGGAACATTTTTTTCGTGAAATACGGTGGCCCGTCCGGTAGGTCCCAGCAGTCAGGGGAAAATGTTTTTTTCACGATATACTGGTGGGCGTCCAGTGGGTCCTTGCTGTCAGGTGGAGGAATAATTATTTTCCGCGTAATAAGGAGGCACTTCCTTGCGGCTGCCATGGACCCAGTTGTCAGCCTCTCCATGTACAGTATTCTTCCGATGCAATTCGGTCGTTGACCACATTGACCATGCCGCGCCGACAGCACCACGGCGGTGGACGACGGCGAGGCCTAGGAAGGGGATGACGCGGAGCCGGGGAAGACGCGGCAGTGGATGCCCACGCGGAGAGGAGTACGAGGGTTCACTGGTTCGGTTGCGCTGCCGTCGCCGCAGAATAATAGGGGGTGTGGGTGAGTGGAGTGGAGGGATGGCCTGGCCAGCGGTGGGAGTAGTATGGGGGCGGTGAGGCCTCCGCGGCAGCACAACCGACCACGGGATGCAGGAGCAGGCGGCACGACCGGTGCTGCTTTGGGCGGCTGGAGTAAGAAGACCAGAGGTTGAAGAAGCACTACGGCCGTTGGATGGACATCGTACGGTCAGTTGAGCTAGAATCGTGCATATTGACTAAGTTGACAAAGCCCTTCGTCCCCGTCAACTTAGTAGGTCCACTATATTGGGTCCCAGCTAGCAGGGGGAGTATTCATTTTTTGTGCGTAATAAGGAGGCACTTCCTTGCGTGCGAATATATAGCTGGTGGGTCCGAGCTGTCAGCGGCGGTAACGTTTTTCGCGAAATACAGAGGCCGTTTCGGTGGGTCCTAGATGTCAGGTGGAGAAAATCATTATTTTGCGCGTAATAGGGAGGCATTTCCTTGCGTGCGGCCGTGGACCCAGCTGTCAGCCTCTCCACGTACAGTCCACTTCAGATGCATGTCGGTCGTTGACCACGCTGACCACGCCACGCCGAGAGCACCAGGGCGGTGGACGATGCCGAGGCCTAGGAAGGGAACGACACGGAGGCAGGGAAGACTCGGCCGTTGTTTTTGTTTCCCATGCGGAGGGGAGTACGACTGTACGAGGGTTTACTGGTTCGTCTGCCATCGCCGGAGAATAACAGCAGGTGTGGGTGAGTAGAGGGATGGCTAGGCCAGTGATGGGAGTACGGTGGGGCAGTGAGGCCTGTGCGGCAGCACAGCCGGCCGCGGGGAGGAGGGAGCAGGCAGTCCCGCCGGCGCTTGTTTGAGCGGCTGGAGTGGGAAGAGAAGAGATTGAAGAAGCACGACGGCCGTTGGATGGACATCCGACAGTCACTGCTTGTGCGTCAACCTTTTTTTTAGGAAAGCCTCAAATCTATGGAAAACAGCATACAATCCATCTGCCATTATTTCTAATAATTTTCAGCCCATTTGCTAATTCTTAAGGTTTTTTTTTGGAGCCCATATTCTTTTTGTTAGCATTACAGCCCAAATTGTGGCCACGATTAAAAAATTATACAAAATTTTGCTTATTTCGGTGCGGTCCGAACTGTTTTTGATCCCGAAATTTTGACTCACATTCAAACTGATTTTAAAAATAAATGTATATCAATATAAAATCCAACAAATTCTCCACGCATAAAAATTAATGTAATTTAAAATCTTGAAATGAAAAAAAAAATATTTGAAACTAATTGCCGGTTTGATGTGTTTTAAAAATGTACAGCCCATTTCTCATTACTGATGGGCCATTTTCTTGGCCAGCCGAATGAAAGCTCTCCTCGTCTTGAAAGATTTGCAGCCCAACAGGCCTGACAAAGCGACTTGCTTGGCAAATCACAAAAAAAAACTAGGGTGTGGCCGTGGACCCAGCTGTCAGCCTCTCCACGTACAGTACTCTTCCGATGGAAGTCGTTCCTTGACCACGTTGACTACGTCGCGCGGAGAGCACCACGGCGGTGGACGACGGCGAGGCCTAGGAAGGGGACGACGCGGCAGTGGAAGCCCGCGCGGAGAGGAGTACAAGGGTTCACTGGTTCGGCTGCGGTGTGAGGCTGTCGTCGCCGCAGGGCCTGGCCAGCGGTGGGAATAGTAGGGGGCGGTGATGCCTCCACGGCAGCACAGCCGGCCACGGGAGGCAGGAGCATGCGGCACGACCGGCGCTGCTTTGGGCGGCTGGAGCAAGAAGACGAGAGGTTGAAGAAGCACTACAGCCGTTGGATGGACATCGTTATTTTGTGCGTAATAAGGAGGCACTTCCTTGCGTGCGAAGATATAGCTGGTGGGTCCGACCTGTCAGCGGGGGGAACATTTTTTTAGTCCATTTGGTGGGCTGGGTGAAACAATGATGTAGCATCTATCCAGCCCGTTTAAATCCCATTTGCATTTTTCACGAAATCCGCGGACTTGCTGGGCTGGGTGAAAATATCATGTTGGGCTAGACGGAGAAATGTTATAAAAACATAAACACATGATTGCACGTCAGTAAAATCTTTGCAAGCTTATGTACGCAATCACTAGGAGTTAACTTGCCAAGTTATATATAAACAATTATTATTATTATTATCATTTTGTAAGAACTTTCAACTTACGAAATAAAATATCATTTTAATTTGATGAGTTAATAGTACGTGGGGTATTATTATTTTTAGGCTAGACGTGGGACAGTTGAGTTGGTTCTAGGGGAAAGTACTGGGAGAAAACTCAGTTTACATCGAAAAAGAAAGTGGGAGATAATTCAGAGACCTGCTGGGTCCACCTAAGGAGGGGAATATGTTGGGAGGAAGGAGATTCAAAGCACGGCAGCTGAGTGAACTAGTTTCTTTATGGACAAGTGAACTAGTTTACATACATAAGCAAATAGCCACTAAAAAAAGCAATCAGGTTAATGGGTTCTTAAAAGAAATATTTCGGACAAAACAGATAATTACGACACATAGGCTAATGCATGAAACACTCAGATGATAAAGGTGCTTATAAACAGATAAAGTACAACATCTAGGCTTTCCTGGCACGCTTGATCATGACGTTGCGGCTGTCCGTGTACTTGTCGGTTACGGGAAGCAGACACGCCCTCATGTCCAAGATCTGCATGTACATGTCGTAGCATGCGTATGCGTCCTTGGCCGCGTAGGTTATGTAGGCTAGATTCAGAGGTACCTCCCACATGTTCAGGTCGTCTTCTTTCATGTTGGAGTATCAGGGGTCGATGATGGTCTCAGCGAGGTCAGCCACGGAGTCCTTCTCCTGCCCATTGCTGATGATCTTGTATTACTTCTGGATGTCGACAAGCTTGTTGCACCAGATGGCCAAATCGTTGCGTTCTTCCTTCTCTCCACCGTAGCGAAAGTGTAGTCGGCGTTGCCGATGAAACGGGTGAATGCTCCAGAACCTGGTGCAGCCATAGGACTGAGGCGAGGCAGAGCTTCATCGAGTCCATATCGTTGGTGTACATCACATTCAACTTGGTGCAGCCATAGGACTGAACGGCGAACTCAAAGGGGAACTCCTTGCTGAAGTCCATATCCAGCAGGCTCACCCCTCGGATCGCCATTGGAGTCTCTTCGAGTGAACGAGTGTGTAGGCGGCGGCAGCAGTTCGTTTTTCAGCTCCTAGGGAACTAGATTCAACAGTAAGCTGAGTGTGTACATGCGACAACAGTTACTACCCCTCCCTCGTCCGCTGCATGCCTAGCATAAGATGCACCCTCGGCCACACGTCGGTTCACGAGCGGGTCTGTATTGGTACTGTAATAACAGGAGTTAGTGGTCACTTTACTTAAATTTAATTAGCTCTAATAGAAATTTATACTTAAAACAAGCAATGCATTCGCTCATTCTATCAGTGCCACAGGATCAACATGCACAACAATTAGAATTATTATTCTTAGGACGCACACGATCAGCACATTTGTCGCACTTTCACAAAGATAATACTACCAAGTTTGAACTGTTTGTTATGGTTGTTGTCCTCTGCATCATCATGCCGTGTTTCCCAGCTTGCAAGATTCAGAACCAACAAATAAGATCCAAATAATAAGTACAACAAAGATGCCTACACATCTCATTGATTCCCAGCTTGCAAGATTCATAAGTAACAAATAAGATCCAAATAATAAGTACAACAAAGGTGCCTACACATCTCATTGATGCCCAGCTTGCAAGATTCAGAACCAACAAATAAGATTCAAATAATAAGTACAACAAAGATGCCTACACATCTCACTGATTCCCAGCTTGCAAGATTCAGAACCAACCCACTAGAGCCTTTTGATAAAGTGAATATCGGGATTAAATCCATATTCTCTAGCCATGTCATACAGTCGAAGAACTTGGCGAATGCTCTTGACCATCACAACATCTGTAGTTGAGTATTCCTGTTTGCATAGCATAAACCAGGAGAGCATGATTTCACTTTAATAGTGGCCTCCTTTACTCAACCTGCAGCTCCACTCGGATGAAGCCTGCCTGGACTTCCATGATTCAATTCATGTGTCTTTTTCTGCAGTTCACCTGAAATTAAGCAAAGATTGCATCATTCGGCTAGCAAGAAGTACTTGCTCTCGTGAGCTGGCAGGTTCTTCTTTAGTAGTTGCACTAAAATTGAGGAACATTAAGGTTGGCTGTCCGGCTCATGTAAGGTGCAACTATAATTTTGTTATCCTTTTGTGCAGTTCCACTAAAATAAAGTGCCATTGTGGTGACAGTGACGGCTCATCTTGCAAAGGCTAATAAAATGTTGCACGAGATTACCAGCAGAACTAGACGGAGATTTTGGAAACTCCAATCACCATTTTGTGCAGTTCCACCAAAATTGAGAGATGTTGCCCACGTGACATTTTAGTTGAACTGCACAAGACACTCATTCCAAAAAAGTGTTTTGTGCAGTTCACCAAAAGGTCACAATAGCAACAAGGTGAAATGGATATCCCTATCTGCACAAAAAGATAGAAAGTAAACAGTTGCTGGTCAATAAGAATATACCAAACATATACAAAATGAAAAGAAACATCTTAATTATGTTCATGGCAATCATGCAAGGAGAGTAGAAATTTTAAAACGTCAGCAATGCTTCATGTTACCATAAGCATTACGATCAACAATGAGATTCCTCAAATATGGGATTACTTTAATGGTGGCATTGCTTGTTTACCAGACATAGTAAATCAACAGCAGCTAAAGAGTTCGTTTAAGGGCATGGGACCGTGGGGACACCAGGATACTCAGCAGCGTAAAGGAGCAACTTACTTACCATACTGGGGAAAACAGCAGGAGTGCCATTTGTAACACAGTTTAATTGCATCTTATCACTGGAGGCATTAGATTAACAATAACACTGGATAGACATGTCCCTAAGGTAACAGTGTGATCGCTTCATTTTACATGCGCCCTTACATTAACAACAGCAAAAGGTTGGTATTAGGACATGCGACAGTGGACGCATCAGCACAATGTACTTACAAGGAGGCATGAAGTGGTGATGCCGAGTTTGTTCATGCTATGTGAGGGCAGCAAACCTAATCCTGGAGACCTTGTACTATGTGAGGGCAGCAAATCTAATCCTGGAAACCTTTTACTATGTGAGGGCAGCAAATCTAATCCTGGAGACCTTTTACTATGTGAGGGAAGCAAATCTAATCCTGGAGACCTTTTACTATGTGAGGGCAGCAAATCTAATCTTGAGACCTTTTACTATGTGAGGGCAGCAAATCTAATCCTGGAGACCTTTTACTATGTGATGGCAGCAAATCTAATCCTGGAGACCTTTTACTATGTGATGGCAGCAAATCTAATCCTGGACATACTCTGTTGACTTGTCCACCAGCCACCACTTCCTATCCTTTTTTCAACCAATAATAGATATGTTCCTTATCCAGTTTGTACTGCATTTTCCCATTATTTCCCTTTTCAGCCAAGAGACCGGTTGGGTATCCGGTCTCTACTACTTTCACCATATTATTTCCTCTTTGAATCAAGTCCTAGATTCATGCTACAACTTTCCCCCCTTTCTTCGTTGTTTGAACAAAGCCCTAGATTCGAATGCATGAAGTAGCTTTACCTCTAATAATACTAAAAATTTAGGTGGCTTTGGAAGAGCTGATGGGAGTAGAAAAAGATGCACATGCAGACATGTGGGGTGCTGGGGCAGTAGAGCAAGGCCGCTTTCGAAGAACTTATACCTGAGGGTCGCCAGGATGTCGGCGGCGGCAGGTCGGATCTGCGGACAATACGACAGGGAGGAAGAAGGGTCGGAGGACCTCCCGAGCCGGTGCACTGTCGGAGAGAACGGCACGGGCAGATTATCGGGCCCCTCCGGCAGCTGTGGGTTTCCTCCCTCGGCGGCGATGACCGCGTGAAGGATGCACCTTTTAGTCCTCTACACACACCGGCCGAAGGGATCCGGCCGGATCTGTGACCAACGGTGAACAGAGAGAAAATGTCGCTACCGCTGTCTTGTTTATATCTAGAGAGGATGAGAGAATGAAGAGATCAACCCTAGTAAAGCAAGCGCTAGGCCCCTGCGTCCATATATAGTGGAGTGATTATCTTTTTTCTCTCCACAATAAGCGTTTCAATTTGTGTACGTGGCATTAAAGAAAAGAAACTCTCTATTTAAGGTGACCACTGTACGACTCCTACTTACTACTACTAGTAGTACTACAGTATTGTTCACTTGTCCTCCCCGCCCCTCCATTCATTGAACAACCCCACGGGTGAATAAACATACAGTACTTACTGTATTTATATAGAACGAACAAGCTCGAACTATTTTTGTGTAGTTAAAAGTTGAGGGCGGGGCTTTTCCCGGGCAGTACGTGCGGCAGTTTTCGGGTAGGCGGTTTGACAAAGAGGCAAGGAGGGTGAGTGAGTGGGGCTGTGCGATTTGACGGCGCGTTACTGCTGGAAAGACTTGTGATATGACCACTCACTATAGTCATGAATTACTGGCGCTCCGACCGGGGTGATGCCCCCCTTCCGTTCCGTGCTCTAATCTGGTGCATGACACGTCGACCCGGATGCTGGCGGCCACATAGCATGGAGCTGACCCCAACGATTTTAAGCTTACAGGCATGGTACACGCTATCCTAGACTACTGTACACATGAAACTGCCACACGAGCGTCCGGGCTGTGCTTGGCTCTTCGCCTCTTCGGGAAGTCAAACAATGATGGAGTACTACTGCACTGGAGGAGTACTACAGTACGCTTCTGGCCATCTGACACCGATTTAACTGCTACATGTCCACCGCGTGCGGGAGGGAGAGCGTGTAGCGAAAGCTTCTCCTAGTCTTGCCGGCCACCACGCTCATGGGCAAGGGAGGGACGCTCCTGCCTTTGCGTGTATGATAGGTGGGCCCGACATGTGTGTGGCCAACCTATCATACAGCCAAAGGCAGGTGCAGTTAAGTCGGCGAGGGAGAGGATAATCAAACTTCTCGTTGATGTACGAGTTGATGTGACACATCAAAGCACTGCACTCAATATATTTCAATAATTTGCGTTTACCGATGCATTAATTACAACGCATGCATGCATGCCATGACTCTCCTTTTGATACTTGCATGTGTTGATTTAATGCACCTTGAAGTAGTATAAAATATGTGACGGTAAAGCTTTGTAATACCCCGGCCCAAGTCGAGAGATGGTTGTGCACGAGGAGGGCGAGATCATGCAGACCGAACAGGACCCGACGATGGAGCTCTCTAAGGTCTCGATGGACCTCACCATGCTTCACTGCCCCTTGTGCCTCCACCCCTTGATGCCTCCAGTGTATGAGGTTCGAATACACCTCATCCGTTCGGCTGATTGAGCAAGGTGCAGGTTTCTTGATTGATGTGTTGTTCGATTGATTTCTGCAGTGCAAGGGAGGGCACCTGGCCTGCGCAGACTGCCGCGTCGAGCGCCCCGGGAACCAGCGGCAGTGCCAGAAGTGCGAGCGCGGCGGTGGCTTCGACGTGCGGAACACGGCGGTGGACTCCGTCCTTTCGTCCGTGAGGGTGTAGTGTCCGCATGATGGCTGTGGGCTCTACGTCACTTACTACGTCAATTTTCTCTTAATACTTGCATGCAATGATTTAATGCACCTTGGAATCTGAACATGTGTTGGGGAACAACCAAATTGAGCTTTATAAAATGGAAAAACTAAAATTTTGAGATAAGCCCTATAAAACCGGAAAGGAGAGAGTAGAAAAAGAAGTACTCCATCCGGAAATAGTGCCGCACTTCGAAACTTGAACCGTCAATAAATTTTGAGCTTGCGTCTCATCACATTCCAAATTACTCCACGCTATATTGAATTGCAAACCTTTTCACACCAATCACAACCTAAACGGTTTCCCACTTAGGAGCGTATTAGTACTCGGTTATAAATACTAGTATGCCAAGATGACTGCGCATTCCTCCTCAACTCCTCATCCACAAAAACAAACAAGCCATTCAGCATCCTTCCCTTGTGTCTGCCATGGCCAGCGTGAGTTCTGGGTCGAGAGATTGCCACCAGGGAGAGGCGAGCATGGAAGCGGAAGCACGAGAGATGTCCCGCCTCGCTGCGAGAGCAGCCGACATGTCCTGCCACGTGGAAGTAGCAGCACAGAGGTCCCGCCGCGCCGCTGAAGCAGCACGGAGGTCCCGCCGCGCCGTCGATGCAGCAGACTGGTTCGACCGCGCCGCGGAAGCAGCAAAGGTGTCCCGCCGCACCATGAATGCGGCAGAGATGTCCCGCCGTGCCGCGGCGACCTGGGAAAATTTCTCGCGTGCAGGCGACGACTGGTACAGGCACATGCATGCGATCGTCCATGGCCAGATGGATCAGATCTCCCGTTTTGCGAGGTTGCAGGATGACATGAAAGACTCGTTTGAACAGGCTATCGGCGCACTAAGGGAGGGCAATGAGAGGCTCTGGGCCGAGCGCGACCTGCTGAGGGAGAAGATCGTCTGAAGTGCAGACCAGCAGGAGGAGACCAGTGCCTTGTTGAAGAGGACCGGCGTCATCGTCAAGAAACTTATGGACGAGAATGACATGCTCCGCAACAAGCGCCAAAGGCTGGTGGGGGAATCCATGGATGTTCTCAAGCAGCGTCTTGAGGACACGAAAGAGCTCATCGCCGCTCGCCGCGGAGACTAGTTCCCGCGGCCTGCAGCAACGCATCAAGAAAGTAGAGATCAGCGAGCCAGATCCTTGTCTTCCTTCTTCTTTTGCCCTTGTGTATTTTGGGCATAGCCGCATGTGGCTTTTTTAATTATCTTTCTAATTATGTAAGTCAATTAATCGTCCTTATCTTTCTATGGAAGATCAATGTTGCGAGGCTGGGATGAAGAAAACTCTTGCTGTGGCGACACTGGCATTGCTGTTCTTCTATTTGCTGCTGGGCTTCCTTCAGTTTCCTGGTTTCTTTTGATGTAATAAACGGTTTAGGATGTGGATTGTGTCGTCGGTTGTAATGTTGTGTTCTAGCGCGGATGTTTGGCCTTTGTTGGCCTCTTGGGATGTTGCGATTTCAATCTGGTAGCTTTTAGTCCTTCGTGTTAGGCTGGAGTTGTGCTGAGCTTCTTTTGAATTGTGGTGGTTTTCAGTAATGAAAATCGGAAGGGACAAGCCCTTCTTTGATCAAAAAAAATTAATCGTCCTTATATATTCAACAGTCTTGCTGTAAGTCGCAGTAGATGCTATATAGGTCCGTCGGATCTTACATCAAGATCCGTGCTTTCATATTTTCTTTTTTCTCTCTGAAATCTCAGTCGAGTGAGACATAGCCATGCCATTAAACAGAGGCTCGGGCGCCATTAATGGAGACCTTGGGAGAGAGGTGGACGGCAGATGGAGGTCAAAGGGCTCTCCTCCCGATAAGCACGCGCAGGGGTCTGATCGCACGCCTCTCGTACTACTCAAATAGCTACCCTGCACGGCGCCTCCTAGCTAATAAAAAATGGGGACGCGTGGCGGCACGTAAATGGTACTAGTAAGTAGAACGCCCACGGTTTCAACAATACTTGTGTTTCCGATTGTAACGTGACAACACTTGTTCCAAAATGACTTTGTTGATTGTTAATGTGTGCGCCTTCGCAAATCGGACTGCAAATTTACCACAGCATGTTGGTGCCATGTCATGGCACCAAGCCAAGTTTCATTATTTTCATGCGTGTTTTGGATTTACAGGAATTAAAAAACTAAGTTTCTCAATGTTTCCAACCCAGCCACGACGCCCAGAATTTTGAATTTCATTCCCATTTCTTGCATGTAACCTAGAAATTTACCCGAGGACACACATGTGATTTTTCAACCAACTTTGGTGCACTGGAACATGTGCTTGTATTTCAAATTTGAATTATGCACACAAAGGTGACACATTCCCTCCCAGAACCACGAGCCTTCTTGAGAGAAGCTCTGATTTGCAAGAAGCTTATACCAAAATTTGTTCCTATTCGGCCAATTTTTTTTACCACGGAATGGTACTACCATCACATGACACCATGCCAAGTTTCATGATTTTAAAACCAAGTTTCTCAATGTTCTCGACCGAGCCACAATGCCCAGATGTTTGAATTTGATTCTCATTTTTTGCATGGGACCTAGAAATTCACCCGAAGACACAAATGTGATTTTTCAACCAACTTTGGTGCACGGGAGCATGTGCTTGTAGTTCAAATTTGAATTATGCACATTAAATGACCAAAAACTCAATTAATGTGTAAATAAGGCCAAACGAAGCTGGAATAATTCCAAAATTTAACAGGGCACTCATGTAGTTCTATGTTGCCTTTGTAAATAAACTCAAGGGGGACAACGTATATCGTTTCGCACTCAAAGGTGGCACGTTCCCTCTCAGAACCACGAGCCTTCTTGAGAGAAGCTTGGGTTTGCAAGAAGCTTATACCAAAATCTGTTCCTATTCGGCCAATTTTTTTACCACAACATGGTAGTACCATGACATGACATCCACGCCAAGTTTCATGATTTTCAGACGTGTTTTGGATTTACAAGAATTTTAAAACCAAGTTTCTCAATGTTCTCGGCCGAGCCACGATGCCCAGATGTTTGAATTTGATTCTCATTTCTTGCATGGGACCTAGAAATTCACCTGAGGACACAAATGTGATTTTTCAACCAACTTTGGTGCACGAGAGCATGTGCTTGTAGTTCAAATTTGACTTATGCACATTAAATGACCAGAAACTCAATTAATGTATAAAAAACGACAAACGAACCCGGAATAATTCCAAAATTTAACAGGGCACTAATGTAGTTCTATGTTGCCTTTGTTAAACTCAAAGGGGGGGGGCAGCGTATATCGTTTCACACTCAAAGGTGGCACGTTCCCTCTTAGAACCATGAGCTTCCAAATCGGCCCAATTTTTTACCACAACATGTTAGTGCCATGACATGTGACCATGCCAAGTTTCATGATTTCCAGGCGAGTTTTGGATTTACATGAATTTAAAATCAAAGTTTCTCGATGTTCTCGGCCGAGTCATGACGCCCAGATGTTTGAATTTCATTCTCATTTCTTCCATGGGACCTAGAAATTCAACCAAGGACACACATGTGATTTTTCAACCCACTTTGGTGCACCGGAGCATGTGCATGCAATTCATATTTAGATTATGCACATTAAAAGTCCAGAAACTCAATTAATGTATAAAAAGGCCAAATGAACCCGAAATAATTCCAAAATTTAACAGGGCACTCATATAGTTTCTATGTTGCCTCTATAAATAAAATCAGGGGGAGGCGGCGTATATCGTTTCGCACACAAAGGTGACACGTTCCCTCTCGGAACCACGAGGCTTGTTGAGAGAATCTCCGGTTTTGCAAGAGGCTTATACGAAAACTTGTCCCAATTCAGCCAAAAATTATACGTATGAAAACAGGGTTTAGATTATCCCAAACATCTCGCTACCTAGACCAATAATGTACTATGATTTGAATTCAACATAAAATGTATACAAATATTTGAATTGGAGAGCGTATGGTACATGTAGTTCATAGTGAAATATGATTACTGCTATATGTATGTTTTTTGCTATCAAGATAATATTTAAATTATTGTATAACTTGACAATAATCGTATTCAAATAAGGAAAATCTATTCAAATTTAGTCCATATGATAGACGACAATATATATGTTCAGATGGTGGAGTAAAATGTTCATATATGATGGAAGATCAAAATGTATGACTACATCAATTATAAACCGCAAGGTCACCTAACGATATATTCGAATTCAACATAACGTGGATTCAAAAATTGAAATTCGAGATCATGGCATCTATAATCATATAAAAAGGGACATTACTCTTTCTTTGGTGGGAATTGATTTGTTTTTTTCTTGTTGAGGGAAGTGTGAATCAATTTGGTACTATGCAGGGTAATCTTGTTCTCCCGATTTTTTTACATTTTTCTTGTAGTTTTTTCAATGGCATCTATAGCAATATAGTAAAAGGGGACATGACTCTCTTGTGTCTTGTATGAATTGTTTTTTACACGTTAAGTTTGTTCTGCCGAACAAGGAATCTGCACCTTGTTATCCCAAAATTTTCAAGCTCGAGTATCTTTTGTCTCACCTGCTTTGAAACTCCCGCTTCTTCAACCCGCGCCGCGCCTTGTTATCCCGAAATTTGGACGCACGCGAGAACTCCCTCCTCATCCGAAATCGCTCCCGCAGCCCAGACACGCAAAATCCCCCTTCTACCCCTCAGCCGAAAATGAAGCTCCACGTCGCGGTGTCAAAACCGGTGGGGGTACGCTGGTAACTTACCCTACATTTCGGACAAGCACGTCCCTAAGCTTGGCTCCCCCTTCCCCTTCGCCCCCCATACGTACACCGAGGCCGCCAAAACCCGCGAAACCCCATGCTCCTCCATTGGCCTCCCGACCGCCGCCCAGCCGGAGACTCTTCCCCGACTACGTCGTCCACCGCAACAGCTCGCCGTCCCTCATCCACCGCACCGGACGAGGATCCGTTGTCGATCTCTTCGTCCCGCCGGATCAGCCGCCCCGTCCTCCACCTCCAAGGAGCTGCCCCGACGTTCGCCTCGTCTATCGCGCCACCTCAATCCCCACAGCGCCGTCTTGACCTGCCCCACCGGAACCGCAGCACCCTCACCAATTCCTCCGATGAAGTCGAGGCCAACTCGGCGCAACCAAGGAGGTTCTGCACTCACCGCTGCATTTTATCTTTTATTCGATCACACGGGGCTGCCGTGCTCGATACCGAGCAGACATGGCGTGTCTCCATCGATGACGCCGTTGCCGGCCACATCATCCACGGCGTCTCTCCCCCATGTCGTTGCTTCCTCGGCGGCGACTTCCACAACGGCACTAGCTGCAGCTGCTCCGGCTCTCGCTCGCGTTGCGGCTCTGTTCTTGCTGTCGGTCGCGTTGTTGCACTGCTCCTGCTTTCGTTCGTGTCGCTGCTCTGCTCTTGCTCTCGCTTGCGCTGCTGCTGCTGATGCACGACCTCCGGCAGCTATAGGAGTTGCTGCTTTAGCACTCGCTCGCGGTGCTACTGCACGACTTGCTCTCTGCTAGTGCGTTCCCTGCTCGAGCATCTGCTGATTTAGATAACTGCTTCTCTGCTACTAGTGCTCGAACGCCCTAAACATCTATTGCAATGCTCTGTTACTAGTTCAATCAGTTTCGACAGTAAAATTCAGTTTCGACTGTGAAGTTCATTTTCTTCAGTTAAGTTCAGAGTGAATAGTACTTACAGCATCTGTCGGAGCGGCCGTGGCGCGGCTGATGCGTTTTACATCTAGCACTTTTTGGTGATGTATTTTACATCATCTATTGTAGATGATATTAGGGTCCCACTTTAGATTAACGTTGTCTGTCTTGTCATGCTTCAGCCTCGTCGCCGTACACCTTAGCAGAGCTGCTCCAACGACGGACCCGTGCATCACAGCGGAGCAGTACCCTCGGCGCCATTTCCAGAGGCCTCGGATCTTCTTCCCCGCCTCCGACAGTCACACCAGCATCATCACCATCCTCCACATCCAACCCAATGATGCTGAGGTCCACAAGGCTATGCCAAAGAGGTTGTACACTCGTCGCATCACTTTGTTTCTCCATTCCTCTGTTCTTCCAATTCATGTGAGCCAAACACATAGGTTAACTGAAATCCTATGTTTCCAAATGATCTATTTTTGCACGTGCATTCCTGTCCTATTCCTGTGTTTTTCCTGTCCCTGCGTTTATAGAATCATCCAATTCTAAGGAGCCCTTATAGATTTACTTCATTTTCAGATAGGCGTCAAAGAAAACTCTGTGTGTTATGTCCTGCTCCTGCCGTGCCGTCATCCACCCCACCAGATGTGCACCATCGACAGAAGCGTTCACTGCAGCAAAGATCCCCCCTGCAGACTTCCTTTCGCCGCCTCAGATCATCTTCCCCGTTGCGGGCAGCCACGCTAACCGCATTACCATCACCGACTGAGCAGATGAACCTGAGGACTACACAGTTCCGGAAGAGAAGTCGCAGTCTTTCGTGTTTGCTTACGTTATACATCGGTTATTATTACCTGCTACTTTATCGTTCAATCTTGAGTTTTGAATTGCCCATGGGTCTCATATCGAGCCAGCAACAAATAGTATCTGTCTACTATCTGGTTCATCTGGGGTCTTCTATGTGGTTCATGTTGGGTGGGCAACAAACAATAGATGATCCATTGTCTATCTTTTTAAACTAAAGCTATAATCTACCTGGTATCATTAGTTTTGGATCCATCCACTCGTTTGCTACCATCAGTCTTGATTTTTGCATGCACCCTTTAGGCCTTACAAAATCTAACTATTTTTTTATTATGCATGTCAGATATTGTACACAATCGTACTGAACATGTAGAGAAAAAGAGAAGACCGTTGCATGCGAATATAATGTCATGCAGATGCCGCTCCATGGCGGGCGAAGTGCCCCCCTCCTGCATTTCCAGATTGTATTCCAGAGGAAGATAACTGTTCAGATGGAGATTCAGAAGGAGCCGACCATGCCTGTTTACCACCTGAGGTGTTTGCTCTAACCTGACATGCTGATGTTGGTCATATCATGCATATGGCGCCTTGCATTGCTTACATTATACATCTTATATGTCATCAACTTAGTTTAGATTTGCTTTGTGTGAATGCCACCTGTTTGGTTTCTATATCATACTCCCACTGACGGTGCCCTGGACTAGGGGGTACTCTCCACGTCATCTTTCGATCTATTAGATTGGGCCGAGGACCCCCGTGGCCGTATACTCATGGGCCAGTTTGGACAGTTGCCGCATACATGGAAGATTCCACAAGACTTGGTGATCAAGACAAGGACTCCTCCCCACCGGCGTATTCGGCTAGGACTCTTGTTATCCTAGGCCTCTGGTACATTATATAAACCGAGGCCAGGCTAGTCGATAGAGAACATACAATCATACCATACGCTAGCTTTTAGGGTTTAGCCTCTACGATCTCGTGGTAGATCAACTCTTGTACTACCCATATCATCAATATTAATCAAGCAGGACGTAGGGTTTTACCTCCAACAAGAGGGCCCGAACCTGGGTAAAACATCGTGTCCCCTGCCTCCTGTTACCATCCGCCTTAGACGCACAGTTCAGGACCCCCTACCTGAGATCCTCCGGTTTTGACACCGGCATTGGTGCTTTCATTGAGAGTTCCGCTATGTGTTCGGCAAAAGGTTGATGGCTCGCTTGCAGATCAACTGCGACTTCGGCATCTTCGTCACCAGCTCGACTGGTCACCTTGGTTTGACCAAGGACTGCGCCCTACCTCCGATCGTCATGTTCGGATGAGGGCCTTTATAAACATCAACTCCGATCTCTATCAACATCATGGAGGAATCATCCAGTGAGCCCGGGGGCTCAACGTCAACATTGCCCTCGGGCGACCGTGCTGTTTTTTTGGACAGCAAACTTGTGTCCGCCGCCACCGCCTCCTCAAGTGTCTTTTTAACGATCGCTTTGGTGGAATTTTGCGTAATTGAGTCTACAACAACCCTGGAAAATTTCGTCGAGTTCTGATAGAGGAATCTCTGGCAATCCACGATATACCGGAGCCCTGTCAAATCTGGACTGGAATCTGGATGAGTTTAGGGCGTGGTGTCCAGCTTCTAGCTCGGACGTCCTTTGTAAGATCCGGCCATTGATCGGCTGCGAAATTCCTATATCTACCACCTCTCAAAATTTCTGCTCGATCCGACCGTCCAAACTCCGGGAACCTTCCGATTAGTGCATCACTTTTCGGATCTGTTTTCTGCGCGAAAACGAATCCGACCCGAGTTCATCTTTTTTATGAACGGGATTTCGGACATCCCTTTTGAAGGAAGTTTTGTATGGGGTATTGTGTTTTGTTCCCGAACACATCCCACTAACTTTAACAACTTTTGAACATGATCTTCAACATCATGCTGGTGTCAAACCAGTCCGGCAATATTGCTCCACGGCTGCCGACCTGCACTAGACACGTCGTTACTTTGTTGAGCCGAGCTCAACTTCTTCGGATCATCATCTCGGCAAGCTGAGCAAGATTCCGGCATCGTGAAGGATAAATCATCACCAACATCGCCGCCCCACAGATTACACGGACCGGGCATACCGGCATCACCGCACGGTCGCTTCATCAAGCCGGCATCGACCACGTCACGACCTGCATCGGCAGGGCCGCACTATTGCTTCTTCAAGCTGATGTGCATCACGCCGACCTACTTCGACTCATCGCCTGACATCGAGGCTTCGACATCTCGGCTGGACCGGGGGCTTCGCCATCTCTTCATCAACCTACTCCAGACACTTCGGCGTCACTAGCCGACCAGCTCCGTCACGTTAGCTGGACCGAGGGCTTTGCCTCGGCGAGCCAACATTTGCCAGCATTTCCATGCCGTCATTTTATCGCCCATCAGGCAATGGGTGTGCGGATCGAGTCCCAATTTTGGGAATCACCTTCCTTCGGATTGCTACAACAAATAAACCAGGTGCTATTAATCCCAGTATTTTTTGCTTGTTTGGGTTCATTTTTCCCAAGGAATTATTACTCTAGTTTGTCCATCATATGTACACAGGTCTATCAAATGGTGGCCGCATTAACGACAGTCGCATGGTGGTTCGGTCAGTTTCCGTACATAGTCCGGCGAACGCCGCGTCCGGAGCTCAGACCGACTTGTGAATTCAGGCGTTGCCATGCCTTTACCGCCTCACACCCTGCATCGACATTAACTTCGACGCCAGACCATATTTCTTTTATTACTCACTTTGCGTAAATTATTTATTATGCAACGATTTTTTAATTATTATTATTACTATTATCTCCGGTTTGCACTATTTTTTGTGCACAGGAAAATGATCCGGGGACTTCGGCGTCACTTTGCTGGTCTGCATTTACCATGCTATGTCACCACTCCGGCGTGTCGAGCTCTCCGCTCTGCCACCTCGGGACCGGCTTGGGGAATGGAACCTTGTCCCGCATCAAGCTCGGACCACGTCATGAATGCCGGATGCATTAACCAGCTAAGTCGATTTCATGCTCAAAGTTTTAATTTTTAACTTGTGTTCGGTTCGACCAAGCATTATACTTTTTTGGGAAAAAGTTGCTTGTAAAAAATTTCCTTGTCCAAACTTTGTTTGTGACACACATATTCAAACACCCCGTTTATTTGGGGGCTTCCTTTATGAAGCTTTTCCTCTTGCATGTGATTATACTTGTACGGCTTCATTCCTTGTTCGTGTATTACGCCACAATATGCACCATATTGACTTAAGCGATTTGCAAGCTGGGTTGCCTGGCTCCTGTGCTTACCCCTACATTCCCGATTGTTCGGCTAGGGAGTAAAGGGAGCACCTCTGCGATTGTCACGATCGGGTCCTTCGAGCTCTGACCTCAGACTGGGTGAAGCCGAAAGCTAGCGCTCTTATTGTTCTCAATCATGGTCGGCACACAACGGAACTCATGAGTACAAAAAATCTATTGCACAAGTCTCATAGTAATAATGAGCACCGAAGACAGGTATCGGTGGGGGTACTATTTTCTTTGAAGATGCTTCTTACACTTCGTATGTAATATATCATAAGTTCCCTGAGCGCGCTTTGTCTGTTACAGCCTTATGGCCCGGTTGCCTGGTTATCGGAAACAATGTCGATATTCTCGACAGGTGGAGTACATAACACTTTTTCGGTACTTGACCGAAGAGGGAGAAGCCGACGGTTGGTTAAGACGCGTTTAAAGTTCGGTTGAACAAAGATATGATATAAGTACTTCGGTACATACAATCATTATACATAAAATCTTTTACCCAAGTCACTTGGGGGCTCTTAAAATTTATATGAGCTATTTTATAGTAAATGTGTTTTCTTCTTGGTCGTTGCAAAGTCTTTTTCTATCGCTCCTTTTTCGACGTGAGTGGGTGTTCAATAGCCAGATAACCCATTTTCTCTCTAGTGACCGCTCGAGTTTAGTTCGCTTAACTGGTCTAACGAGAGGCACTCCGCCTTCGGGATAGGAGGCTGCAGCCGTAGGCTAACCCGCTTGAAGTCTTGAGATCGGATGTGTAACATTAGTGCATGACAGAAGCACAATTGTTTCCCCAATTTTTGGATTGGCACCGAACACTTGATCTTGTTCGGACGTCAAGTTTTTACTGACATTTTTTTGGTTTTCCAAGCTTATGGCACTTTTAAACTATTTGTGTGTTTTCAGCACAAGTCCCGTAGTGCAATGCAGGACACCTTTATAGATTCGGCAAAAACATTCTCGGATCTCACTATATATGCATTGGTTTCGAATTGTGTCTTCGGTCAATAGTTGGGTTGCCCAGCTCCTGCGCTTGCCTCCTACGTTTCGCTTTGTTCGGCTAGATGTGCAAAGGGAGAACCACTGCGATTGTGCTTCCGGCTCACATGGTTAAGCACCTCGTTGGAGAAAGCCGAAAACTGACTGTCACAATAAGCGTAAACTGGTCAGCAATCCGTTGACAATGTTAAATGACGGGCCATTCATAACAATGGCCGAAGTGTTTACGGCTTGACCTCGACTGACGCCGAACACTACCGGGGGCTATTAACTGGCCTCCCAAACTAAATCCTCGATATTTTGCTCTTACATTAGAACTGAGGTTTCATGATCATGCTAAGCATGACAACCCAAAGAAAGGAACCGATAGCGGGACTATTTTCTTTGGAAGACATTTCTTATGTTAAACAGTAATATAACATATCTCTCTGCGTACCTTTTTTTTATAAAACCGTATGGCCAGATTGCCTTGTTTGTCGTAAATATTTGCCCTCATAAAGGCTTTATAAAGTAAGACAAACACTCCTCGGCTACTGGCCGAGGAGGTGGAAGCCGATGGTCGGTCAACAAAGTTCTGTACAATGCGGATCCGAGCATTAAATGACGTAAAGTACTTGGATACATAGAGTCATTACACATAATTTGTGATTTTAATATGGATATCGATCCTTAATTCGGCCACCTGTGCCTGCATTAAGGCTCGGGGGCTACTGGGCTTCGGGCTTATTATTTAAAAATATTAAAGGGGCACATCGATCCCCTGATCTGGTGTTGCCACCCGACCAGTGTCTCGGGGGCTACTGCATTGCCTGTTCAATGCAGAAAATTTTAAGTGCAATACAGTTTCCGAGGATTTTGATCCTCAGGTTGGTCGGCCGCACCCAAACTGAGTCTCGAAGACTGAGCACACCGCTTTTTGTGTCCCGAAGTATTCTGCCGAGCTAGGACTTGATCCTCAGGCTGATTTCACCAATCAACCTGAGGATCAGCGGCTACTAGGATCAGTGGTCTTACGTCATCCTTCAGGTGCATCTCGGGTTTTAGACCGATACACACCTTGAGGGCTACTGGCTATATATCTCGGCAGAGAATAAATTGCACCAATCAAAAATATTGACAAAAAATCGACCCACAGTCGGGGTGGTGCACCACCTCGGAAGCAGTCCGACATAAATCTCGGGCGCTAGTGGCTGGCTCCATAGAGGGCATTTCCGGAATTAAGCTTGGCTAAACTCCTTCAACTTTTTTGAACCCAGGTGATATGACACCTCGGATATAGTCCGGCGTTGGAGCTCGGATATATTTCGGTGTTGGAGCTCGGATATATTTCGACGTTGGAGCTCGGATACATTTCAGCGTTGGAGCTCGAAAGCAGTCGGACATTGGTGCTCGGCTACAAAAAATACCTCGAATGCAGTCCGACGTTAGAACTCGGATGCAAGAGGACACTGCCTCCCGGGAACAACTTCAAACCCGAGGTGTGGCATAAAAATAACAAGGCATTGATAAAGGCTGGAAACTTAAAGGGGCTCCTTGGATACCCGACGTGTAAACTCGTCGAATGCATTTTGGCAATCCTCAAGATCGAAGATGAGAAGATTTGTTGAACCAGTTTTCAAGACCGACGACCGAAGATGAAGAACAGTTCGGAAGAATCGAGGAGCGTCCCTAACTTGAAGACCGGTTCAGGGGGCTACTAACGGTGTCCTGGACTAGGGGGTACTCACCCCGTCATCTCCTGATCTGTTAGATTGGGCCGAGGACCCCCGTGGCCGTATACTCATGGTCCAGTTCGGACAGTTGCCGCATACATGGAAGATTCCACAAGACTTGGTGATCAAGACAAGGACTCCTCCCCACCGGCGTATTCGGCTAGGACTCTTGTTATCCTAGGCCTCTGGTACATTATATAAACCGAGGCCAGGCTAGTCGGTAGAGAACATACAATCATACCATACGCTAGCTTTTAGGGTTTAGCCTCTATGATCTCGTGGTAGATCAACTCTTGTACTACCCATATCATCAATATTAATCAAGCAGGACGTAGGGTTTTACCTCCATCAAGAGGGCCCGAACCTGGGTAAAACATCATGTCCCCTGCCTCCTGTTACCATCCATCTTAGACGCTCAGTTCGGGACCCCCTACCCGAGATCCGCCGGTTTTGACACCGACACTCACCATTCCTTAATATTTGTCTTTTTAGAGATTTCAACAAGTGACTACATACGGAACAAAATGAGTGAATCTACACTCTAAAATATGTCTTTATACATCCATATGTGGTAGTCCAGTTGAAATCTCTAAAAAGACAATTATTTAGGAACGGAGGGAGTATATGGGAATTATGCAATGCCATCTTCTTTAGCCAGGCATCATATACGTGAATCATGCAATGCCATCCTGTTTAGCCAGCCATCATATATGTGAATTGTATCGTGCCATATTTTTTCCATAATGTATTCCATTTGTCAACAATGTTTATACATTCATCTACTCTTCCTGTGCATCAGCCATTTGCGTCGGTCATTGGAAAATCTGGAGTGAAAACAAGGTCTTCTGAGCAGTCAGTGCTACCTGTCGATGCAGATTTCTTGCTGGTTACAGATAGCTCCTCAGAGGAGGATTCAGAGAGAGATGACCAGTCGTATTCCCCTCCCCCCGAGGTGCATGCTCTAACTTGGCTGGGTTATATTGCTCATATCTTGCATATCTTGCATTGCCATGCCATCTGCTTAGATTAGACATGCTTTGTGTGAATGCCTCCTGTTTGCTTTCTATATCAGATATGTGAATTATGCAATGCCATGTTTTTCAGCCAGTTATCATATATGTGAATTATGCACCGCCATGGAGCCAGGCATCATATATGTGAATTATCTCATGCCATCTTTTTTTTCATTACATATTCCATTTGTCGACAATCTGTGTATATTGAACTACTCTTCATGTGAATCAACCATTTGAGCCGGTTATGGAAAAATCTGGAGTGAAAACAAGGTCTTCAGAGCAGGCAATGGTACCTGTTGAAGCATATATCTTGATGGTTACAGGGAGCTCCTCAGAGGAGGATTCAGAGACAGATGACCAGTCCTATATCCCACCTGAGGTGTATGCTCTAAGTTGCAATATTTATATTGCTCATATGATGCATATGGTGTCTTGCATTGCTTAGTTCAGACATCATATGCACACTATTGAATTCTATCTGCTTAGTTTAGAGATCATACATGCGAGTGCCAGTTGCTTAGTATATGAATCAATTATGTCAATTATATCATGCCATCCTGTATACTTAGACAACATGTATGTGAATTATTTCATCCCAACCTATTTTAGAAAGACATCATATAGTTTTGTCATGTCATCCTGTTTAGGTACTCATCATATGTTGTATTATGCCATTATATCTTGTTAAGTTATCCATCATATATCTGAAACTGTGTCATGCTATCTTGTTTAGTTAGGCATCATATATGTGAAATTGTGTCATGTTGTCCTGTTTGGTTAGACAACATACATGTGAATTACCACATCTGTCTATCATACAATGTCTGTATGTTCAATTTCTTTTCTTGTTTATCAGCCATTTGAATTGGAGGGGGTGATGGCAGTATCTAAGGGAGCAAAAACCCGTTCTTCACAAAAGACAGTGCTACCCGTTGATGCAGATAGAACCATGGTTGTACTGGCCCACAAACTAGCCCCACCACACATAATCGAGACTCTTCCAGATTGCACACTTACACCGTTGGGCAGAGAACCAGCTACAACCCATCTAACCGCAACCCCAGCGGATAGTAACCCACTTATAGTTGACAAAGCACCATGTCCACCACAGAGTACCCCCACACAAGCAGTTTGTAAAGCTACTGCAGTGCCCAAAGCACGAAGACCACCACAGCTAACCCAAACTCCACGTTTAAAGCAGAAGAGCAACTATTCTCATGTCAGATTCCGTAGCTATGGTCCATACTCCTTTGTTGTTGCATCACTGTATTTACTCATACCAACTACTTTCGAATTTGAAGGATCCAATTGAAACTCCAATGGCGCAACAGGTATGTTTTAAACCTATTTCTTTAACTGGATTGCTGTTCTAACTTCTTGCTCTATGTTGATTTCAGTTTAAGTTGCATAAACAGTTATGTTCTCATGTGATGCACATTACAAGTGCTGCCAATGTTGTGTAGTTTCTCACACTTATATTCTGTCTATGCTATTGTGTCTTAAAAATATATGAGTTGAACTGTGTCTCTATCTTGATTAGGGAACATAAACTAGAATGATATGGACAACACAGTGACCATAGTACATAGATATATGTTTGTTTCATGCTGTTATCCTGTCCACCTTACTACTGAACCGGTTTACCAAAATGAGTTTCGTATACTACAAGCTAAACATGTGATGTGTCTGCTTGTTTCTCTTGTAGTATGCAAAAAGAATATTGGAGAAGAGCACCCCACTATGCAATGGTAGAGAAAGTAATGTAGATAAGGTTCAAGATAGCGAGACAACCCTGTTAGTCTCCAATAAAGGTGATAAAAATGATCTTGTAGACAGTGAGAAAACCCCACAGTCCTGCGTTGATGTAGTGTTCGAGTTACTGGCCAGTACCACTGGCACAAGCTCTTCCAACTCGCTTCCTGAATCACTTCGGCTTCTTCAGTCTCAGCTATAAGCTGAAAGGCATCAGTCAGCTGTGCTGCGGCAAGAAGCCGAAGGACTGAGGAAGTCCCTGCAGAATTGAGATGCGTACTTTCTTGTGCAACAGCAAGCGCTGGAGGATTTAAGCGCCAAATAAGGGAAAGTTAATAAGCTTGCTAAGCATCTTGCCAGCATTATGGGTACCCAGGATATTGTTTCTTGAGCTCTTCTGAAGTGGTTTTAGTTCTGGACTTGTTTTGCTGCGGCGTTTATATGCTGGTGTGTTCCCTATATTTGCACTGGTGGCGAACTTTGATGCCCAGTGGATGTAATATGTGTAATAGCCGTGATAGCCTAGCATAAGTTGCTTGCTTATTTATTTCCTTGTTTTGTTTATTTTTTTGCTTGTAGTCAGTGCAGTTCTTTTTCTGTGGTTTGCTAGTGGCTGCAATAACCTATTTTTTAAAACTAGGCCACAATAACCATGGGCTAATATTTACTTAGTGACACTTGGCCTCCTACGGGCCGTAGAAACAGTGGGCCTTCTACAGGCTGTAGAAACAGTAGGCCTTCTATGGGCCGTAGAAACAATGGGCCTTCTACAGGCCATAGAAACAATGGGCCTTCTACGGGTCGTATCATCAATGGGCCTTATACGGGCTGTATGATCGATTGGCCAAACATGGGCCAATAACAGGCCTCATTATGGCCGTAAATGGGCTAGAGTTGGAATTGTCCGTTCATGGGCCGACCATAATGGGCCATCGTTAATAGGCCGTATTTTATGACGCTATGAAAACGGCCCAATGAATTAACGGACCACAAACGGGCCGACTGTAACCACGGGCTGAATTTGGCCCACAAGCAGAAAATGACAGTAATGGGCTGTAAGTAAACGAATGCTGGAAATGAGCCCAAGAATAAATGGGCTCTGAGAAGGCCGAAACATAACATGGGCTGGAAACGGCCCAACGGAATAACGGGCCGTCAATGGGTATAAAGTGATACATTGTTCATCACGGGCCAGTTTCACCACAGGCCGTTAATGGGTGTAAAGTGATACACTGTTCATTACGGGCCAGTTTCACCACGAGCCGTTAGTAGGCCAAGAGTTACATAGGGCCTCATATGGGCCGAAAGACGTCATGGGCCATACATGGGCCAGAAGTGAAAATGGGATGGAATCATATTGGATGGCCCAGATGACGCTCAGCCCCTCTTATAGCGTTGCTAGCTGCAGGTGAAGATTGGAGGCCGTTCCTTGTTGGAACATTTATTTACTTGTTGGGATATCATTATTTTGCTATGTTATCTTAACGCATCTATATACTTGGTGAAGGGTGGAAGGCTCGGCCTCTCGTCTAGTGTTTTGTTCCACTCTTACCGCCCTAGTTTCTGTCATATCGGTGTTATGTTCCCGGATTTTGCGTTCCTTACGCGGTTGGGTTATAATGGGAACCCCTTGATATTTCGCCTTGATTAAAGCTTTTCCAGCAATGCCCAACCTTGGTTTTACCATTTGCCACCTAGCCTTTTCTTTCTCTTGGGTTCTGCAGACTCAAGGGTCATCTTATTTTAACCCCCCCGGGCCAGTGCTCCTCTGAGTGTTGGTCCCACTGAGCGATGTCCGAGGCTACCAGGGGCAACTCTGGGCTGGCTTACCCGACGTCTGGCTCATCTGAGTGTGCCCTGAGAAAGATATATGTGCAGCTCCTATCGGGATTTGTCGGCACATTCGGGTGGTGTTGCTGGTCTTGTTTTAACCTGTCGAATTGTCTTGTTGTACCGGGTTGCCGAGTCTGATCGGTGTGTCTCGGGTGGAGGTCTATTCCTTCGTTGACCGTGAGAGCTTGTCATGGGCTAAGTTGGGACCCCCTGCAGGGATTGAACTTTCGAAAGCCGTGCCCGCGGTTATGGGCAGATGGGAATTTGTTAATGTCCGGTTGTAGATAACTTAAACCTTAATTAATTAAAATGAATCAACCGTGTGTGTTACCGTGATGGCCTCTTCTCGGCGGAGTCCGGGAAGTGGACACGGTGTTGGAGTTATGCTTGCGCAGGTTGTCCTTCTAGATTCTCGCTCGCGCTTTGCCTCCTCTTCTCGCTCTCTTTTGCGTATAAGATAGCCACCACATATGCTAGTCGCTTGTTGCAGCTCCACATATATTTGCCTCATCCATTCCTATAAGCTTAAATAGTTTTGATCGCGAGGGTGCGAGATTGTTGAGTCCCTGTGGCTCACAGATACTATAATTACAGATGCAGGTCCAAGTGATTTCGCTCCAGGTGACGAGTACGAGCTCAAGTGGGAGTTCGACGAGGACTCTCAGCGTTAGTATGTTTCCTTTCCCGATGATCAGTAGTGGTGCCTAGTTGGGGTTTGATTCAGGGCCTTGTCGCATGTTGGGTTCTTTTCCATTTTGGCGCCGTAGTCGGGCCATGAGTGTTTGTTTGATGGATGTTATTTATGTACTCTGATGTGACGTGGCGAGTGTAAGCCAACTATGTATCTCTCCCTTTTATTATGTATTACATGGGATGTTGTAATGATTGCCTGACTTGCGACATTGCTTTCAATGCGGTTATGTCTCTAAGTCGTGCCTCGACACGTGGGAGCTATAGCCGCATCGAGGGCGTTACAAGTTGGTAATCAGAGCCTTCCCCGACCTTAGGAGCCCCACTGCTTGATCGTTGTAGCAGCCGAGTTGTGTCTAGAAAAAATGTTTTGAGTCTTTTAGGAATTATATATTGGAGAGTTAGGAATTCTTTTTACTTCCCAGTCTCCTCATCGCTCTGGTAAGGCATCCTAACGTAGAGTTTTGACTCTTCTCTTCTCAAATTTCACTAAAAAAAATTTAGGATCACGCGAGTATCTTGGATTTGTTCCGATGGCTTATGATGAGAATACTATCTTGGTGCCTCCTGTCAGGGGTTTAGTGGAAGTGTCCCGGGGAGTTGAGCTCTGAGGTGTTGTCATCATAATTTTATCGTTGCAATTCTGGAATACTTGAGATATGTTCACCGACATCGAAAATCTCTTTTATGCAGTTCGTTGGTGAGATAACCTCGACGCCACCCAGTACTGGGGCGGGAGTTCGGGAGTATCGCCATAACTTGTATAACGGATGCTTTTCGAAGGTTGAGGTAGATGGTTTCCGAAGGTTTCTTGGTTATGTGTTGAAGGATGGATACAGCTGGATGTAGGATTTGCTAGATTTGGGTGAGATATTATGCTTCCCCTGTATCCCCAACACCTGATTGCATAACCGGAAAAGTTCGGGAGTTTCATAGGTGGGAATTCTAGTAGCTCTAGTTCTTCTTCCACGGATATTGGTTTGAGATTGGGATTTCTTACCAATTATTCGTTCTTGACCCGTACCTTGTTGATTTGTTTCTCTACCTTAATTCTACGTGGCTTCTCAATTTATGGATATGTGACCATTTGAAGAGGAATGCATTCGTTCATTTTGTTCGGATGTGAAGACTATATGTTGCAATTTTCATTCCGTTGGATTCAGCTTCAATATTTATCTGTCTATGTGCTAACGGTGGTCAACCTCTTCAGGATGGCTCCCGCTAAGAGCACCAGTCAGAACCAGAATCAAGATCCGCCACCGCCTCCACCTCCTCCAGAGGCATGGCAAGCTGTGATGGCCGCAACCAATGCAAACACTCAGCTGATCATGCAAATTCTCCAAGAGCACAATCAAGGCAGTCAAGGGAATCAAGGCAGCAATCAGAGTCACTTTGCTACACTCAACTAGTTCCTTGCTAACGGGCCAAAGACTTTCAGCAATTGTGTTGAGGCAACCGATGCTGACGATTGGCTTGTGGATCTGTGTAAGCATTTCGAGTGCAGCAACGTCAGGCCTGAGGACTTTGTCAAGTTCGCTTCCTTCCAACTCAAAGATCAAGCTGCAGAATGGTTCCAGCAGTACAAGGATTCCAGAGGTGGACGTGTTATCACTTGGGATGATTTCCGTCGAGATTTCCGAGCTCATCACATTCCGCAGAGCGTGGTTGAAAGCAAGCGTGAGGAATTCCGCAATCTGAAGCAAGGTTCTTTGTCTGTCTATGACTACAACAAATTGTTCCAGAAGCTTGCCCGCTTTGCCAAGCAGGACGTGCCTGATGAGAAGAGCATGATATATCAGTTCAGGGGTGGTCTTAGAGAAGATATTCAGCTCGCTCTTGTTCTCTTTGAGCCCTTGAGATACGATGAGTTCTACAACATGGCACTGAAGCAAGAGGCTTCTCAGTTGAGGTGTGATGCTTCCAGGAAGCGAGTCAGAGATGTTACTCCTTCTTACTCTACTCAAGTGGCCAAGCAGCAGAAGTTTTGGCTTCCTCCTCCTCCGTTCCGTCAGCCGTATCAGCAGAAGAGCAAAGGTGGCAGTGGTTCTTCCCACCCACCCAACCCAGGCTTTCAGAACAAGACTTTGTCTCAACCTCCAAGATCGAGTGCTCCGTATCACCGTCCGCTTTCAGAGGTCACGTGCAACAAGTGCCAACAGAAGGGTCACTATGCCAACAAGTGTTTCAACCAGAGACGTCTTCCTCCTCCTCCTCCTGTCAGATCGGCAAGTACAGCTGTGGTCAAGCATAACCCCAAGTCCACCAAGGTCAATTTGATGAATGCAGCTCAGGCAGAGGACTCGTCAGATGTGATCATGGGTAACCTTCCTGTTAATGATATTCCTGCAAAAGTTCTTTTTGACACGGGTGCATCGCATTGTTTCATCTCGAGGCCATTTGTTTCTAAGCATGAGTTGCCTTTGCAAGATTTGCCTAGACAGTTATCTGTGGTTTCTCCGGGTAAATTTATGAATGCAAGCGCGTTTGCCCCAGATGTTTCTATCACATTGGGGGATTACAAATTTCTCTCTTCTCCGGTGGTTCTTGGCAACTCGGATATTGATCTTATTCTCGGAATGGATTGGCTTTCTAAGCACAAGGCACATCTTGATTGTGCTGCCAGACAGATTCAATTGACTCATTCGTCTGAGGATGTAATTATCTTTGCCGCTCGGGATAATAATATCCGTCTGTTTTCTCTCAATGAGAAGGGTGAATTGGATGCCATCTCTCAAATTCCAGTCGTTTGCGAACATCAAGACGTCTTTCCAGAAGAGCTCCCAGGAATGCCTCCGCACCGGCCAGTTGAATTCATTATTGAACTTGAGCCTGGCACGGAACCTGTGTGCAAACGTCCTTATAAGCTCGGACCTGAAGAGTTGAAGGAGCTGAAGAAGCAACTCGATGAGCAAGAAAGAATGGGTCTCATCCGGCCTAGTACTTCTCCGTGGGGTTGTGGTGTTCTTTTTGTGAAGAAGAAGGATGGAACGGACCAACTTTGTGTTGATTACCGTCCAGTGAAAAAGAAGACCATCAAGAACAAATACCCACTTCCCAACATCAATGAGCTGTTCGAACAACTCAAAGGTGCCCAAGTATTCTCCAAGCTTGATCTCCATATGGGTTATCACCAGATTCGCATTCGTGAAGAAGATATTCCCAAGACAACATTCAGAACAAGCTTTGGTTCATATGAATACACTGTCATGTCTTTTGGCCTCGCCAACGCTCCTCCGACGTTCTCTCGCATGATGAATTTCATCTTCAACGCCTACACCAATGACTTGTTTTGGTCTATCTCGATGACATTCTGGTTTTCTCCAAGAACAAGGAAGATCATGCCAAGCATTTGCGTTTGGTTCTCTATAAGCTCAGGGAACATCAGTTCTACGCCAAGTTCTCCAAGTGTGAATTTTGGCTCGATGAGGTTCTTTATCTTGGTCATATCATCTCTGCCAAGGGCATTTCCGTGAATCCCGAGAAGGTATCCACAATTGTGAATTGGGAACCTCCTCAGAATGTGAAGCAACTCCGCAGTTTTCTCATCTCGCAAGCTACTGCCAAAGATTCGTTGAAAACTTTTCCAAGATCGTGAAGCCTCTCTCAAATCTTCTTCAGAAGCACGTCAAGTACGTTTGGTCTCCGGAGTGATATGCCTTCAACACTTTGAAAGAGAAGTTGATCACTGCTCCAGTTCTGACTCCACCTGATGAATCCAAGCCGTACGAGGTCTTTTGTGATGCCTCTCTCCAAGGTCTTGGCGCAGTATTGATGCAAGAGAAGAAAGTGGTTGCTTATACCTCTTGCCAGTTGAAGCCTAATGAGAAGAACTACCCCACTCATGATCTCGAGTTGGCGGCAGTTGTGCACGCTTTGTTGACTTGGAGACATCTTCTATTGGGTAGGAAAGTGGACATTTTCACTGATCACAAGAGTCTCAAGTACATCTTCACCCAGCCTAATCTCAACCTCAGGCAGACTCGATGGGTCGAAATGATTCAAGAGTACAATCCGAGTATTGAGTATACTCCAGGCAAGGCCAATGTGATTGCTGATGCTTTGAGCAGAAAGGCCTACTGCAACAGTCTGATTCTCAAGCCTTATCAACCCGAGCTTTGTGAAGCTTTCCGCAAGCTTAATCTGCAAGTTGTTCCTCAAGGTTTCCTCGCCAACCTTCAAGTCTCTCCTACCTTAGAAGACCAGATTCGCCAAGCCCAGCTTCTTGATGCTATGGTGAAAAAGGTGAAGATTGGGATTCACAAGAGTCAGTCCAAGTACAAGTGCTACCGACTTGATGACAAGGACACTCTCTTCTTCGAGGATCGTATTGTTGTGCCCAAAGGAGAACTTCGTAAAGTGATCATGTACGAGGCTCACAATTCTCTTCTCTCCATCCACCCTGGGAGCACGAAGATGTATCAGGACCTCAAGCAAGCTTATTGGTGGACTCGAATGAAGCGCGAGATCGCTCAATTCGTGAATGAATGTGATGTCTGCAGAAGAGTGAAGGCAGAACACCAAAGGCCAGCTGGTCTCCTCCAACCTCTTGCCATTCCAGAATGGAAGTTTGACCACATTGAAATGGACTTCGTGACTGGGTTTCCAAAGTCCAAGCATGGCAATGATGCTATATTTGTTGTCATCGACAAGCTCACCAAAGTGGCTCACTTTCTGCCTATCAGAGGTCGATCACTGCAGCTCAATTGGCGGAACTCTATACCTCTCGCATCTCTCTGCACGGTATTCCTCAGTGATCTCTTCAGACCGTTGGCCAGCTTCTTTACCTTGAAGTTTTGGGATTCTTTCCAGAAGCCATGGCACCACATCCGCTTCAGCACTGCTTTCCATCCTCAAACAAGCGGTCAAGTCGAGCATGTCAACCAGATTCTTGAAGATATGCTCAGGGCTTGTGTGATCTCCTTCGGCATGAAGTGGGAGGATTGTCTTCCTTATGCTGAATTCTCCTACAACAACAGTTTTCAAGCAAGTTCGGGCAAGGCCCCTTTTGAAATTCTGTATGGCAGGAAGTGCCGTACCCCTCTCAACTGGTCTGAAACCGGTGAACGTCAGCTGCTGGGTAATGACTTAATCACAGAAGCAGAAGAAATGTGCAAAGTCATTCGTGATAACCTCAAAGCAGCCCAATCCCGCCAGAAGAGCTACTATGATAGTAAGCACCGTGATTTGGCTTTCGAGATCGGAGATCATGTTTACCTCCGTGTCTCTCCTATGAAAGGTACTCGTCGCTTCGGTATCAAAGGGAAGCTTGCCCCTAGATACGTGGGACCTTTCAAGATTGTCAGCAAGAGAGGCGACCTCGCCTATCAACTCGAGCTTCCTTCAAACTTTGCAAATGTTCATGATGTGTTCCATGTCTCTCAGCTTCGAAAGTGCTTCAAGACTCCTGACCGCACCGTCAACTTCGAGGACATTGAGCTCCAAGAAGATCTCTCCTATCGTGAGCACCCAGTTGCTATTCTTGAAGAGACTGAACGCAAGACTCGCAACAAGTCAATCAAATTTCTCAAAGTCAAGTGGTCACACCATTCCGACCGTGAAGCTACCTGGGAACGCGAGGATCACCTCCGTTCTGAGTACCCGGAGTTCTTTCAGTCCTAGATCTCGGGACGAGATCTTTTCGTAGTGGTGGAGTGTTGTAACACCCCGGATGTAACTTTCCCAATTTGTACTCCAACTCTTGCCGTTTCCGGCGTTAAGTTATATTTATTTCTCGGGTTCGGGTCTTTGTCTCCGTGTGTTGTTTTCGTTTTCATGCATCTCATATCATGTCATCATGTGCATTGCATTCGCATACGTGTTCATCTCATGCATTCGAGCATTTTCCCCGTTGTCCGTTTTGCATTCCGGCGCTTCGTTCTCCTCCGGTGGTCCATTTCTAGCTTTCTTTCGTGTGTGGGGATTAAACATTTCCGGATTGGACCGAGACTTGCCAAGCGGCCTTGGTTTACTACCGGTAGACCGCCTGTCAAGTTTCGTATCATTTGGACTTCGTTTGATACTCCAACGGTTAACCGAGGGACCGAAAAGGCCTCGTGTGTGTTGCAGCCCAACACCCCTCCAATTTGGCCCAAAACCCACCAAACTCTGCTCCATCTCCTAGAGCGTTCGATCACGATCGCGTGGCCGAAAACCGCACCTCATTTGGACTCTCCTAGCTCCCTTATGCCTATATATACCCCCTCATTTTCGGATCTCGCCTTCCCCCTCGAAACCCTAGTTCTAAAAAAAAACATCTCCGCGCCGAGCCGGACACGTCCGACCCGGCCGGACATCTCGCCGCCGCCCGCGCCCAACCGGGCATCGCCACGTGGCGCCAACCAGCCGCCGCCCGCCGGCCCGCGGGAGCCCGCGCCCGGCCCCCGCGCCGCCCGAGCGGGCCGCTCCCCCGCCGCCTCGCGCCGCTCGTCTTCCCCGCCGCCGCACGCTCGCCGGCGCCGCCTCAAGCCGGCGCCGCCGCCCGCGCCTCCACGCCGCGCGCCGCCGGCCGCGCCTCGCCCCGCCCGCGGCCGCCGGCTCCATCTCCGGCGACCGGCCGGATCCGGCCGCCCCCTCACCGGCCGGCCTCCTCTCCACTCCGGCGTCCACTCCGGCGAACGACTCCGGCGTCCTCGACTTCCGTGCCCCGGCGTGAACAGTGTCGCGCCCGATCCAGATCTGACCCGGGATGAACAATAAACCCTAGGTGAAATTCTTCCAAGTCCCAGAATCTTTAGTCCAAGTTGCTATGTTCGAGGCCCCGTAACTTTGCGTCCGTAGCTCCGTTTTGGACATATGATATATCAGAATGTTCGTCTCGACGAGTACATCATTTCATCCCATTGCATCATTTTCATTTGAGTTCATCTTGGTGCCCAAAATGCTGTTAGAAGGAGGCTTCGTGAGTTAATTGTCAGATCTGCTAGTTCATCTTAGACTCTTGTCATTTTTGCCATGATTAATGTGTGCATGCTATGCCTGTGAGTCCTTCATATGTTTTGTTAAGCATTTTGTCTTATTTCCAGAGGTGCAACCCATGCATTTTTAGGATGTGTGTGGTGACTTGTGAAAGCTTGCAAAGTGAGGCACTCGGTAAATCTGTTTTCAGGGACTTAGTTGTTTTCACCAAGTCTGGGATTATTTAGTTCATGGTGCCATATGTTCAGCTTGTTTCCTAGTGATCCGTGCCTCTTTTGAGGATGATCAGTAAGGGACTTTTGTTATTCATGTTATGCTCTATCCATCCATGTCTTTGTTTGCAATTATGGAGTACCATAGATTGAGTCAATCGAGCTCTACTTTTGCTTCATGGTGAATCCGGATAGATCGTCAACTCGTTTGCGATTTTGCCGGCGTTGTTGTAGTTGACCCATGCATGCTATGCCATTGTTCTTGCCATGTCTAGCTTGTATTTTGTGCCTTCTTAATGGGTGTATGCCTGACTTGCCATGAATTGCACCGTGGTGAGTGCATCGAGCTCGTTTACATGCCTTCGTGAGTTATATTTCAGCATGTCTCAGTTTTCACTAAGTCTGAAAACTGATTGTGTTTTAGCTATGTTCGTGTGCCCGTTAATATATTTTTTGATCCCTTTTGGCCCCAGGTCACTTTGGGACTTTTGTTAAGCTTGTTGATTAGCTCCATGCCATGTTCTTACTTGTCATGTTAAGGTCATGTATCATGTTGTTTTTCTGCTCCGACGAGGGCTTCGTGATCTGAAATTTCAGACTAGTGTTAATTTCAGACAAGTCTGGAATCTGTTTTGCATTTGCGTTTTTTCCATACTTGTTTGAACCTTCTAATGTAGGAATTGGCCGTGGCTCAGTGCTAGTCTTTTGTTAAGAATCTTGTGGGCATCCCTGCCATGTATTTTGTTGTCATGTTTGGTGTCTGTAGCATGTTCATTTCGTTGCATTTAGATGCCTACTTGCTGTAAATCGCAGACTGGTGTCATATCTTAAAACGCTTGCCATTTCCAAACCGTAACTCCGATTCCAATGATCTTTATATCGTTTTCAAGCGATTTCATCCCCTCTATCCAGTGGCACCCTTGGAATTCCAAGTTGAGGCCAGGTTCATGCATTTCCTGTAATATCTTGCATTTTGCATCCCGCATCGCATTCCATATAGCATATCATCATTTCATCATATTGCTTGGTCTTGCACGTGGTTGATTGTATCCTTGTTGCTTGTTTGTCTTGTTGGGTAGAGCCGGGAGACAAGTTCGCTACCGAGGAGCCCGTTGAGTTTGCTTGTGAGGATCTGGTCAACTCTGACAACTGTGCAGGCAAGATGATCATACCCTCGAAATCACTACTATCTTTGCTATGCTAGTTTGCTCGCTCTTGCTTTGCCAATGCTACGATGCCTACCTTTTGCTTGTCAGCCTCCTAATTGCCATGTCAACCTCTAACCCACCTTGTCCTAGCAAACCGTTGATTGGCTATGTTACCGCTTTGCTCAGCCCCTCTTATAGCGTTGCTAGTTGCAGGTGAAGATTGGAGGCCGTTCCTTGTTGGAACATTTATTTACTTGTTGGGATATCATTATATTGCTATGTTATCTTAACGCATCTATATACTTGGTGAAGGGTGGAAGGTTCGGCCTCTCGCCTAGTGTTTTGTTCCACTCTTACCGCCCTAGTTTCCGTCATATCGGTGTTATGTTCCCGGATTTTGCGTTCCTTACGCGGTTGGGTTATAATGGGAACCCCTTGATATTTCGCCTTGATTAAAGCTTTTCCAGCAATGCCCAACCTTGGTTTTACCATTTTCCACCTAGCCTTTTCTTTCCCTTGGGTTCTGCAGACTCAAGGGTCATCTTATTTTAACCCCCCCGGGCCAGTGCTCCTCTGAGTGTTGGTCCCACTGAGCGATGTCCGAGGCTACCAGGGGCAACTCTGGGCTGGCTTACCCGACGTCTGGCTCATCTGAGTGTGCCCTGAGAAAGAGATATGTGCAGCTCCTATCGGGATTTGTTGGCACATTCGGGCGGTGTTGCTAGTCTTGTTTTAACCTGTTGAATTGTCTTGTTGTACCGGGTTGCCGAGTCTGATCGGTGTGTCTCGGGTGGAGGTCTATTCCTTCGTTGACCATGAGAGCTTGTCATGAGCTAAGTTGGGACTCCCCTACAGGGATTGAACTTTCGAAAGCCGTGCCCGCGGTTATGGGCAGATGGGAATTTGTTAATGTCCGGTTGTAGATAACTTAAACCTTAATTAATTAAAATGAATCAACTGTGTGTGTTACCGTGATGGCCTCTTCTCGGCGGAGTCCGGGAAGTGGACACGGTGTTGGAGTTATGCTTGCGCAGATTGTCCTTCTAGATTCTCGCTCGCGCTTTGCCTCCTCTTCTCGCTCTCTTTTGCGTATAAGATAGCCACCACATATGCTAGTCGCTTGTTGCAGCTCCACATATATTTGCCTCATCCATTCCTATAAGCTTAAATAGTTTTGATCGCGAGGGTGCGAGATTGCTGAGTCCCTGTGGCTCACAGATCTATAATTACAGATGCAGGTCCAAGTGATTTCGCTCCATGTGACGAGTACGAGCTCAAGTGGGAGTTCAACGAGGACTCTCAGCGTTATTATGTTTCCTTTCCCGATGATCAGTAGTGGTGCCTAGTTGGGGTTTGATTCAGGGCCTTGTCGCATGTTGGGTTCTTTTCCATTTTGGCGCCGTAGTCGGGCCATGAGTGTTTGTTTGATGGATGTTATTTATGTACTCTGATGTGACGTGGCGAGTGTAAGCCAACTATGTATCTCTCCCTTTTATTATGTATTACATGGGATGTTGTAATGATTGCCTGACTTGCGACATTGCTTTCAATGCGGTTATGTCTCTAAGTCGTGCCTCGACACGTGGGAGCTATAGCCGCATCGAGGGCGTTACACCTAGCTCGGAAGCCACTGTTGGGGAACGCAGTAATTTCAAAAAAAAGTCCTACGCACACGCAAGATCTATCATGGTGATGCATAGCAACGAGAGGGGAAGAGTGATGTCCACGTACCATCATAGACCATAAGCGGAAGCATTATGACAACGCGGTTGATGTAGTCGTACGTCTTCACGATCTGACCGATCCTAGTACCGAAAGTACGGCACCTCCGCGATCTGCACATGTTCGGCTCGGTGATGTCCCACGAACTCTTGATCCAGCTGAGTGTTGAGGGAGAGCTTTGTCAGCACGACAGCGTGATGACGGTGATGATGAAGCTACCAGCATAGGGCTTCGCCTAAGCACTGCAACGATATGACCGAGGTGGATTATGGTGGAGGGGGCACCGCACACGGCTAAGAGATCAATGATCAACTTGTGTGTCTATGGAGTGCCCGCCATGATCAACTTGTGTGTCAGTGGGGTGCCCCTCCCCCGTATATAAAGGAGTGGAGGACCGGGGGGGCGGCCTCTATGGCGCGCCCTTGAGGAGTCCTACTCCCATCGGGAGTAGGATCCCCCCCTTCCCTACTTGGACTAGGAGAGAAGGAAGGGGGAGAGAGGAAGGAAGGAAGGGGGGCGGCTAGTCCAATTCGGACAAGAGGGGGAGGGGCGCGCGGCCTGCCCTGGCTGCCTCTCTCTCTCTCTCTCCACTAAAGCCCATTAGGGCCCATATACTCCCGGGGGGTTCCGGTAACCCCCCGGTACTCCCGTATATGCCCGAACTCACTCGGAACCATTCTGATGTCCAAACATAGGCTTCCAATATATCGATCTTTACGTCTCGACCATTTCGAGACTCCTCACCATGTCCGCGATCATATCCGGGACTCTGAACTACCTTCGGTACATCAAAACACATAAACTCATAATACCGATCGTCACCGAACGTTAAGCGTGTGGACCCTACGGGTTCGAGAACTATGTAGACATAACCAAGACAAGTATCCGGTCAATAACCAATAGCGGAACCTGGATGTTCATATTGGCTCCTACATATTCTACGGAGATCTTTATCGGTCAAACCGCATAACGGTATACGTTGTTCACTTTGTCATCGGTATGTTACTTGCCCGTGATTTGATCGTCGGTATCTCAATACCTAGTTCAATCTCGTTATTGGAAAATCTCTTTACTCATTCCGTAATGCATCATCCCCTAACTAACTCATTAGTCACATTGCTTGCAAGGCTTATAGTGATGTGCATTACCAAGAGGGCCCAGAGATACCTCTCCGATACTCGGAGTGACAAATCCTAATCTCAATCTATGCCAACTCAACAAATACCATTGGAGACACTTGTAGACCATCTTTATAGTCACCCAGTTACGTTGTGACATTTGATAGCACACTAAGTGTTCCTCGGTATTCGGGAGTTGCATGATCTCATAATCATAGGAACATGTATAAGTTATGGAGAAAGTAATAGCAACAAACTAAAGGATCATCGTGCTAAGCTAACGTATGGTTCAAGTCAACCACATCATTCTCTAATGATGTGATCCTATTAATCGAACGAGCTAGTCAAGTAGAGGCATACTAGTGACACTTTGTTTGTCTATGTATTCACACATGTACTAAGTTTCCAGTTAGTACAATTCTAGCATGAATAATAAACATTTATCATGATATATGGGAATATAAATAACAACTTTATTATTGCCTCTAGGGCATATTTCCTTCATAAGGATGCTACGAAAATTTGCATCTAGGCTAGCCTTAATCTCTTTGATAATTTCATTTTGATAAAAGCACAAAAGAGAGGTGGATTCAACCTTATCACTCATGGGGTGGCCAAATATAGTTTTCATCTTTTCGTAGGTATCTATGGCATCCCCCTCAAGAAAACCTTCTTCAAAAATAGAATCTAAAACTTGCTTGAACGAAGAGGGTAAGCCAACATAAAACCTTTTTAGGTATATCTCAATTTGATATTGGGGCACATAGCTAGCTCGGATCCTTAATAACCTATCCCAAGCGTCTTTCAAAGACTCATCAAGCAAGTAATGAAAAATTCCGGGATCATCTTCATCGAAATTATCCAAACTCTCATTGATAACCCCGGTAGTCTTTCCATAGCATCATTATTTATGAGCTTAGAAAGGACAGAGGGTCTATCCAAAGTATTATAACTCTGGAGAGAACCCTTACCCCTTTTTGATTCGGCCATGGCAAAAGAAAGGCAAACGGGAAGAGGCGAATAAAATGGCAAGGGTGAAGTGGGGGAGAGGAAAACGAGAGGCAAATGACAAATAATGTAATGCGAGGGATAAGAGTTTGTGATGGGTACTTGGTATGTCTTGACTTGGCGTAGATCTCCCCAGCAATGGCACCAGAAATCCTTCTTTCTACCTCTTGAGCATGCGTTGGTTTTCCCTTGAAGAGGAAAGGGTGATGTAGCAAAGTAGCTTAAGTATTTCCCTCAGTTTTTGAGAACCAAGGTATCACTCTAGTAGGAGACTACACGCAAGTCACCTAGTACCCGCACAAACAAACAAGAACCTTGCAACCAACGCAATAAAGGGGTTGTCAGTCCCTTCATGGTCACTTACGAGAGTGAGATCTGATAGAGATAATAAGATAAATATTTTTTCTATTTTTGTTGTATAGATTGAAAAGTAAAGATTGCAAAATAAATAGTAACTAAAATTATAGATCGGAAACTTATATGATGTAAAGTAGAGCTGGGGGCTATAGGTTTCACTAGTGGCTTCTCTGAAGATAGCATATATTACGGTGGGTGAACAAATTACTATCGAGCACTTGATAGAAAAGCGCATAGTTATGATGATATCTAGGCATGTTCATGAACATAGGCATCACGTCCGTGTCAAGTAGACCGAAACGATTCTGCATCTACTACTATTACTCCACACATCGACCGCTATCCAGGATGCATCTAGAGTATTAGGTTCAAAAGAACATAGTAACACATTAGGCAAGATGACATGCTGTAGAGGGATAAACTCAAGCAATATGATATAAACCCCATCTTTTTTATCCTTGATGGCAACAATACAATACGTGCCTTGCTGCCCCTGCTGTCACTGGGAAAGGACACCGCAAGATTGAACCCAAAGCTAAGCACTTCTCCCATTGCAAGAAAGATCAATCTAGTAGGCCAAACCAAACTGATAATTCGAAGAGACTTGCAAAGATATCCAATCATGCATATAAGAATGCAGAGAAGAATCAAAATTTGTTCATAGATAATCTTAATCATAAACACACAATTCATCGGATCTCGACAAACACACCGCAAAAAGAATTACATTGAATAGATCTCCAAGAAATCGAGGAGAACTTTGTATTGAGATCCAAAGAGAGAGAAGAAGCCATCTGGCTAATAACTATGGACCCGAAGGTCTGTGGTAAACTACTCACACATCATTGGAGAGGCTATGGTGTTGATGTAGAAGTCCTCCATGATCGAATCCCCCTCCGGCAGATCGCCGGAAAAGGTCCCCAGATGGGATCTCACGGGTACAGAAGGTTGCGGCAGTGGAAAAGTGGTTTCATGGCTCCCCTGGATGTTTTCAGGGTATGAGAGTATATATATAGGTGAAAGAAGTAGGTCGGTGGAGCTGCGAGGGGCCCACGAGGGTGGGTGTGCGCCTGGCCCCCTGGGCGCGCCTCCCTACCTCATGGCCTTCTCGCTGCTTCCTTGACGTCCACTCCAAGTCTCCAGGATTGCATTTGTTCCAAAAAAGATCCTCGTGAAGGTTTCATTCCGTTTGGATTCTGTTTGATATTCCTTTTCTGCGAAACACTAAAATAGGCAAAAAAAAAGCAATTTGCACTGGGCTTTCGGTTAATAGGTTAGTCCCAAAAATAATATAAAAGTGCATAATAAAGTCCATAAACATCCAAAACAAATAATACAATAGCATGGAACAATAAAAAAGTATAGATACATTGGAGACGTATCGAACAACGCATTGTAGAATTGAACCAAACAGTTAACTAAACACCACAACACAAATGAACCAAACGTTAACACAGCACCACATTGTGCAATGTATAACCAAACCAAGCATGCTTGACAACTTGGAAATATAGCAATGGTATTCGTTTCTCGTGTATTTTGCAAAGATAAATTCGATTTATTTCTCACATGGAAGACAATACAAAATTGCAGCCTGAAGAATTGAACATCACATTTGCAGAATTGAACCAAACAGTTAACTAAAGACGACAACTAATTAACCAAACAGTTAATAAGTGAGCACCACACTACACGACATATAGAACATATACACTAGAGCAACAGATTGCATGGTAAAATTAAATAGTACAATTCACTAGAATTTGTGAAGGAAAGGCAGGAGCAGCACACGCAACGGGTAAACCGAGCATGCTTAACCTATGTAGCTAGCAAATGGCAAGGTGCTCCTCCAAGATCTGGGGGTCGGCACGAATGGCAGCCATCGCGACCTCATCCACGCGTGCGGCCGCAATTTTCTTCTCCGCTGCCAAATGCTCCTTGAGCTCCTGGCTATACTGCGTGCACCATGGCTTAGGGCGGCCCTTATTTGGTGGAGGGTCGGTGATTTGGGTGGAAAATGCCGCATCGACGGTCGGGGCATGTGGGATGTGCAAGGAGGAGGAGGATGGGGGCCGGGTCTGGATTACCTACCTGGATAGACGAGGCCGAGCAGCGTGAAGGAGGGTTGCCAGTGAGGAAGGCGGAAATGGGGGAAATGTTGCTTTTGGTAAGGGGGAGGGGGCGGGGAGGTAGATATTTCTGCAGAAGCTGAAAACTTGGAAACGCTTCAGTGAAAAAACTGGCGCGCGAAGTGTCATCAGACACGGTCCCTTAATGAGAACTGTGTACGATATGTGAACATCACTGTCGGTGTCAAAATTGGCGGATTTCGGGTAGGGGGTCCCGAACTGTGCGTCTAAGGCGGATGGTAACAGGAGGCAGGGGACACAATGTTTTACCCAGGTTCGGGCCCTCTTGATGGAGGTAAAACCCTACGTCCTGCTTGATTAATATTGATGATATGGGTAGTACAAGAGTAGATCTACCACGAGATCGGAGAGGCTAAACCCTAGAAGCTAGCCTATGGTATGATTGTATGTTGTCCTACGGACTAAAATCCTCTGGTTTATATAGACACCGGAGAGGTTAGGGTTACACAAGGTCGGTTACAAAGGAGGAGATACACATATCCGTATTGCCTAGCTTGCCTTCCACGCCAAGTAGAGTCCCATCCGGACACGAGACGAAGTCTTCAATCTTGTATCTTCATAGTCTAACAGTCCGGCCAAAGGATATAGTCCGGCTGTCCGGAGACCCCCTAATCCAGGACTCCCATAGTAGCCCCTGAACTAGGCTTTCAATGACGATGAGTCCGGCGCGCAGTATTGTCTTCGGCATTGCAAGGCGGGTTCCTCCTCCGAATATACCACGGAAGAATTTGAATACAAGGATAGTGTCCGACCCTGCAAAATAAGTTCCACATACCACCGTAGAGAGAATAATATTTCCACAAATCCAATTTGCTGACTTGTTTTGGCAACACGACATTATGTCACGGCCCGGTGATTATTCGAACAGTTTCCTTTAACTAGCCCCGCACATAACGTGAGGCAATTTTTTGACACGTCTTGTCAAAGCAGAGATCGTGTCCCCTTATCACGGGATTCTCATCAATATGAGTGTGGGTAACCCAAACATGCCATCGATTACGGTGCTTGGGGGACAAGCGAGTTTTACCAGGCTAGTGGGGACGCATAGTTTCATCCGCCCATATAAAGGGATAAGGATTTACCTTTTCATCCACGCCTTCTTCCTCCTTTGCTCATCCACCTTCGCACACTCGAGCTCCAGCGCCCAAGTTCGCATTTCCCACATCGACCTTTCTCCAACCATGTCCGGAGCGGGAGGCATGTGGATGGTCTCCTTCGTCACGGAGGGACACGTCAAGAAGCTGAGGAGAGCCGGATACTTGCCCGAGGACATCGCGCACCGGCTCCCAGAAGAGGGGCAGCTCATCCCCACCCCCAGGCCCCATGAGAGGGTAGTGTTCCTCACCCATTTCCTCCGCGGACTGGGATTTCCTCTCAACCCATTTGTCCGGGGGATCATGTTCTACTACGGCCTGGATTTTCATGATCTGGCCCCGAACTTCATCCTCAACATCTCGGCGTTTATCGTCGTGTGGGAGGCTTTCTCTGCATCAAGCTCCACTTCGGCTTATGGCTGAAGACTTTCAATGTCAAGCCGAAGGTAGTGAGGGGCCGCCAGGCGGAGTGGGAGGTGCCATGGTGGGCAAGATGCCCAACGTCACATGGCTCGAGGGCTCCTTCGTGGAGACCATAAAGGGGTGGCAATCGGGGTGGTTCTACATCACCGAGCCGCCTGACCCTGCATGGGTAGCGGCCTCCGAGTTCCGATCGGGCTTCCCCACACGGCTCACCTCCTGGCAAGAGAAGGGCCTGTCCTGGGGTAGTTCGGGAGAGCTGACCGGACTCCAAACATGTATTCAAAACATGGTGAACAAGAAGCTCAAACTCGTCAACGTAGTCCAGGTCATGCTCCACCGCCGGATCCTCCCGTGCCAACAACGGGCCTTCAACTTGTGGGAGTTCGGCCCGGCGCAGCACCGAACTCTGAACAGGCTCTTCGACACAACTCACGAAGATGCCTAGAGGGTGTTGTTCAAGAGCGCCGAGGTCCCCCCTCCCATTACTGAGGATCGCGGATTCAGCGTGAAGCGCTAAGCTAGCACGGTAAGCTGCTTTACTGCTTACAGGATACTTATTTTTCCTAGATTGACTCCATGCGGGATCTAAACTCCCGTACCTTTGACAGGACTGGCAGGAGACGGCCGGACAGATCGACTGTCCGGCTCCTTTGCCCGAAGGCCCAGCAAACGCTCTTCTGGCGAAGATGCTGACTCTGGCTCCTTATACGGTGCCGGAGAAGACCAAGAAGGCCAAGGGAACCCGAAAGAGTTCCCAACGCCAGGCGTCATTGGACTCACCGTCCGAGGACTCTACGGCGCAATCCTCCCCGAAGACGAGGAGGCAGAAGAAGATGCTTCCCCTCCAGACGGGGGAGACAAGAAAAGGAAGGCCGCCCCAACTAGGGAGGCCGAAGGGTCCAAGAAGGGGAGGACTCTCCTTCCGGACAGCTCTACCACCGCCGCCGACAGCGAAGACGAGTGGCTGCCCAGGGCCAAGCCCCTGGGGAAGTCGTAAGTATTCGAGTACCAGAGTAACTCATAGTATTCCTTTGTCGCACTACTTCACCTAACGCCGAAATATGATTATGCAGGCCGCCCCGAGCCCGTATTGATGTATCATCGGACGGCTCCCTGGGCTCGTCGGATATGGATAGCGATCCAGTCCCGACCACCACCTCCCCTCATCCTGCGGATGACGCCGGGGTGCTATTTCACGAGGCACTGGGTTGAGGGGAGACAGTCCCAGAGGCGCCTCAAGGCAGCCTCCCGGACTCCGGGAGCCGAGGGGACAAGGCCCCTAAGAGCTCCGGGTTTGGCCTTCACCCGAACACCGCGTCGGAACCTCCAGTGGTTCCGGACTCGGGTAGGCAGCCTCCTTCTAAGAGGGGCGAGACGCCTGTACCGGTGACCTCTGTCCATCCAAAGGCGCCGGACAATCTGCTGGAAGCTCTTTGCAGCGCTTCCATCGACGAGGAGCACCGCACTATCATGAGTGCGGTGATCCAGAAGGTTCAGTCCGCCAAGAGCGGATTGACTGAAGCCTGTGCCAGCCTTCTAACAAGCTCTGAGGTAAGTGTTTAAAATATAGGAAAATATTATCGCATAGACAGTAGCCCCTGATGCTCTGTTCGGTGTTCACAAAGAAAAGCCAAACGGAGGATCAAACAATATCACAGGAGTCTAATATGAGTATGTCAATATGAATATGCAGGCTTCGCGGCTGGCGTCCGCCGCACTGACTGCGGAGGTCGCCGTGCTGAAGCAGGACCTTAAAGGGTCCCAGGACGAGCTCGACCTTGTCAAGAGGCAGCTCGAGGAGAACAAAGGTAAGTAGTACCTAGTCTGTGGATATGTATAAAAAGAGTGCGATTGCAAAATGAGAGGATCATCATGAATTTGCCAGGGGCCACGATCGAAGTGGTGACCCTAAAGCATGCGTTGTCCGAGGCCGAAGATAAAGCGGCCAAGGAGCGCACCGAGCAAGAAAAGCAAGAGGCTCGGTTGGGCGAGGTGCAGCAAGAGCTCCAGGCTCTCGTGACGAAGCACGAGGCGTTGGAGCTTGACTCGAAGACGCGAGAGTCTGAGCTTGCTGCGGCCCTCGAGTGCGCAAAAAGTGCCAAGGCCGAAGCCCAAAAGGCCCTCCAGGAGATCGATGCAATGACGAAGATAGCGGCAGGTAAGGCATTCTATATGCAGAGCAAGCATGTAAAAGTAAATTACCGATTACTTACCCGAATTCGGAGCTCTCCAGGAGCATTCGCATATTTACCTCACAGCGTGTCGGATGCCGCACAGTTTTACCAGGCCGAGGAGGGAAGCTCAACAGAGAAGCTGTTCTGGCCTCAGTATACTGGGACCGAACACCTGATGCCTCTGAGCGACCAGCTAAAGCAACTGGTCGAGATGCACAAGGCGGCCGAATAGGCCATGAAGGGCCTTATAGTCCGGCTGTGGCCTGGCGACGCCCTTCCGAACAGCTACTTCGGCCTGGTGAGGCGGCTTGTGGATGCCTGCCCACGGCTGGAGGTCATCAAGCAGTCCGTCTGCATCGAAGGTGCATGCCGGGATTTCGCCCGTGTGAAGGTGCAGTGGGCCAAGCTAGACACCATGAAGCTGATCAAGGAAGGGCCGCCGCAGGGCAAGGAGCATCGCACCCCCGAAATTTATTATGAGGGTGTCTTGAAGGTTGCCCGTCTTGTAGCGGACGAATGTTCAAAGGATGTAATATTTGAGTAAACTTGCTCGTGTGATCCTGTATGATGAAAACTTGTTTCATATGTGCTATACAACGCTTGTGTGAATTTAAAATATTACCTTCTGTTTGGTTGTTTATCCAATCTGAGAGATGGCTAGTCCTCGGCTTCTGCCCCCATGCCACGAGTGCTGGGGTGTTCGGGATAAACCTGAGCACTCTTGTTCCCATGTTTGGGTCCTTCAAGGGAGGTGCTCAGCACAACGAACAAGGCAACCAGACTAATAATGCTTTATCACTCTCACTTAGCCATAGAATTCTATAATTTTAAATTTTGGCGAAGCCCCTGGTGTTCGGAAGGCCAAATTCGGGGCGCGATACACGCCTTTAAGCCGGACAGGGCCGGCCCCTCGCTCTAAGAGGCATAAGCCTTTAGGGACTCGAAAACCTCGCCGAACAGTGACCAGTCTCTCACGTTATCATGACAGTCAGTTTTAGCTTTCTCTACTGAGGTGCTAAGCCCAGCAGAACTGGGGCACAATCGCAATAGTTCTCCTAGCGCTACCATAGCCAATAGAGCGGAACGTAAGGTACCAAAACATAGGAGCCAGGAAAACCCAACATTTGACCAAAGACATGATTCGGAGCTGATGCATATAATGCTATAAGTTCGGGGTGCCGCACTTGTGAAAGTGTTCGGACTTTTCACACCATATTGTGGGGTACGTAAGCCCCTGGTGTATTGGCTGTACCAAAGTATACGGTTGCAAGGCGTCATTAATGAACACTCATATATATAACAAGAATGCAATAATAGTCGTAATGTTATGCATTGTTTATTCAAAAAGGTGCGTTAAAGCAGAATGATACAGATGGTGCAATAAGCAAAGAGTAGGACTATGTCCCTTCCAAGGGCAAGCTGAGGAATAGTATTAAATCAAATATTTCGCTCGTTATTGTAATCCACCTGGGAATTCCATGGTGTGACGTAGCTGTCTGCCTCCTTGGTTGCTGCATCATGTGTTCGGCAATAGTGTTGCCGGACAGGGTTTCCAGAGATTATGGTCCTGAAAAAGAGAAAAATAACCAAACGGGAAGCCCCTAGTGCAGTTTGAGCCGCGTCTTGGGGCATGCCACAGTTGTGCCCCCCCTCCCCTCCTGTGCCCATGGTATTTTTAATGCGTAATTATGTACGCTTGGCACGAGTTTCGCCGTTTGGCTGGGACTGGGGTGGGGGGCGCATTGTTACGCGAGCTCAGATCTCGCCAGGCGGCCTATTTGCCAATTGCTCCGAGCGCGCTTGAAGGTGTCCGGGTCTTGAAACGCCGAACTGGTGGATTGCCTTGAGAGGCTGCTTTGCGCTTCGACTACGAGGGCCGCGGTGTGCTCCTCCGTTCAGAGAGAGCGCTCTGTGTTTCCATGGACTGTAATAACCCCGCGAGGTCCTGGCATCTTGAGCTTGAGGTATGCATAATGCGGTACCGCATTGAATCTCACAAATGCGGTTCGCCCGAGCAGTGCATGATAACCACTGCGAAACGGGACTATATCGAAGATTAACTCTTCGCTTCGGAAGTTATCCGGGGATCCGAAGACCACTTCCAGTGTATTTGAGCCCGTGCAATGGGCCTCTACGCCTGGAATGACGCCTTTAAAGATCGTTTTGTGGGTTTGATCCTCGAGGGGTCTATACCCATTTTTCGCACTATGTCCTGATAAAGCAGGTTCAGGCTGCTGCCGCCATCCATAAGGACTTGAGTGACGTGAAATCCGTCAATGATTGGGTCCAGAACCAGTGCGGCGAATCCGCCATGATGGATACTAGTGGGATGGTCCCTGCGATCGAAAGTGATCGGATAGGAGGACCATGGGTTGAACTTTGGGGCGATTGGCTCTAACGCATATACGTCCCTGAGCGCACGCTTCCGCTCCCTCTTGGGGATGTGGGTTGTGTATATCATGTTCACCGTCCGCACTTGTGGGGGAAACCTCTTCTGTCCTCCGGTGTGTGGCTGCCGGGGCTCCTCCTCGTCATTGCTATGTGGCCCCTTGTCCTTGTTTTCGGCAATTAACTTGCCGGCCTACTTGAACACCCAACAATCCCTGTTGGTGTGATTGGCTGGCTTGTCTGGGGTGCTGTGTATTTGACACGAGCGATCGAGTATACTGTCCAAGATGGACGGACCCGGCGTACTTTGTTTGAATGGCTTTTTTAGCTGACCGGGTTTAGAGCCTTTGAATTCGGCATTGACTGCCGTATCCTCGGTATTATCGCTGTTAATGTGGCGCTTATGTTTGTTGCGACGTGACCTGCTGTTGCCGTCCTTGGTATCCGAAGTACCATGGTTCTTTGATATGCTATTACTGCGAGCCAGCCAGCTGCCTTCTCCTGCACAAAAGCGGGTCATGAGTGTCGTGAGGGCTGCCATAGATTTCGCCTTTTCCTGAACGAGGTGCCGGGCTAGCCATTCGTAGCAGATGTTGTGTTTGAAAACCGCTAGGGCCTCTGCATCCGGACAGTCGACGATTTGATATTTCTTTGTTGGGAACCGAGTCCAGAATTGCCTGGCCGATTCATCTAGCTGCTGAATTATGTGGCTCAAGTCATCGGCATCTGGTGGCCGCACATAAGTGCCCTGAAAGTTGTCGAGGAATGCGGCTTCCAGATCTTCCCAACAGCTAATGGACTCTGCTAGCAAGATGTTAAGCCAATGCCGTGCTGGTCCCTTGAGCTTTAGTGGGACGTATTTGATGGCGTGTAAGTCATCACCGCGGGCCATGTGGATGTGGAGGAGGAAATCCTCTATCCATACCGCGGGATCTGTTGTGTCGTCATATGATTCAATATTTACATGTTTGAAACCTTCTGGGATTTGATGATCCATTACTTCGCCTGTGAAGCATAAGGGGTGTGCGACGCCTCTGTATTGGGCTATATCGCGACACAGCTCGAATGGGTCTTGCCCGCTGTGTTCGGCTCGGCCGGATTTACTTTTACTGTATCCGGCGTGACATTTATTGTCTCGCATAGTGGCGCGCCCTCGTGATCCATAGATCGATCTTGCATGCTTTGATTTGTCCTCCAATATGTCTCGCAGGTCTGGCGTATCTCCCCATGCCTTTTTATTTGAATGGCGTCGGGGTGCAGGCTGAGTTTTTGGCTGGAATGCCTCTCTATCGCGGCCACGAGGTGGCCGATCAGCCACGTCATACGCTTCTTCCTCCAGTCGGGGTAGCAGCCTGCATTTTGGGTAACTCTTGGAGGGGCGCTCGAGTTTATATTCCTCGGCCGCAAGGACTTCAGTCCATGTGTCAGCTAGCAGATCTTGATCAGCTTGAAGCTGCTGCTGCTTTTTCTTAAGGCTATTTGACGTGGCTATAAGCCGGCGTTTGAAGCACTCTTGTTCGACAGGATCCTCTGGCACGGCGAATTCGTCATCACCGAGGCTTGCCTCGTCTTCGGAGGGGGGCATGTAATTATCATCCTCCGCCTCTCCATCTGCCGCTCTCTCAGGAGGGCTGGCTCCTCCATCCTTCGGCTCTAAATCTTGCTGGAGGGGATTGTCGTTGTCTTCGGCACTATCCGGAGTGTTATTATCTCCTGTGCCGGTATCACCGCTTTTGCTTTGGCGGGACTTAGAGCGGCGCCGCTCATGTCGGTGCTTGGGTTGCTTCTTGGAGGGGTCATCCTCCGCTATCTCGTCGCCATTGCCTTCTTTGGGTGTATCCACCATGTATATATCGTATGATAAGGTGGCTGTCCAGTGCCCTGTGGGCAGTGGTTCCTCTTCGTCTCCCGCATCGTCGTCCATACCGTCGATGTCTTCGGAGTCGAAGTCGAGCATGTCGGTTAAGTCATCGACAGTGGCTACTAAGTGGGTGGTGGGTGGGCCGTGAATTTCTTCGTCGTCCGCATCCCAGTCCTGTCGGACATAGTTCGGCCAGGATCCTCCTGACAAGGAGAGAGACCTTAATGAGTTCAGTATGTCACCAAAGGGCGAGTGCTGAAAAATATCTGAGGAGGTAAACTCCATGATCGACGCCCAATCGGATTCAATAGGAACGGGCGCAGGCGGTTCGGAGTCTGTGGCCAGAGAAGGATCCGGTAGTTTAACAACATGGCTCTCGTGCAAGGTAAGGTCGATGTTTGGCTCGATCGCCGCTGAGGGTAAGGCCTCCGTGGCGGGGTGCATCCACCCGTCCATGGACGGCGCAACTGGCTCCGAATTGAGGGTTGGAGAGGCTGCCTATGCGATCTCCTGAACACTTTCCGATGGCAGAGCTAAATCATACTCATCGTGACTGAGGGAGTCTTGGATTAGGGGGTCTCCAGACAGCCGGACTATCTCCATTGGCCGGACTGTTAGACTATGAAGATACAAGATTGAAGACTTCGTCTCGTGTCCGGATGGGACTCTACTTGGCGTGGAAGGCAAGCTAGGCAATACGGATATGGATATTTCCTCCTTTGTAACCGACCTTGTGTAACCCTAACCCTCTCCGGTGTCTATATAAACCGAAGGGTTTTAGTCCGTAGGACAACAATCACAACATACAATCATACCATAGGCTAGCTTCTAGGGTTTAGCCTCTCTGATCTCGTGGTAGATCTACTCTTGTACTACCCATATAATCAATATCAATCAAGTAGGACGTAGGTTTTACCTCCATCAAGAGGGCCCGAACCTGGGTAAAACATCGTGTCCCCTGCCTCCTATTACCATCCGGCCTAGACGCATAGTTCGGGACCCCCTACCCGAGATCCACCGATTTTGACACCGACATTGGTGCTTTCGTTGAGAGTTGAACTGTGTCGTCGCCGTTAGGCTTGATGGCTCCTACTATCACCGATAGCGATGCGGTCCAGGGTGAGACTTTTCACCCCGGATAGATCTTTGTATTCGACGGCTTTGCACTGTGGGCTAATTCGCTTGGCCTTCTGGAGCAGATTGAAAGCTACGCCCTAGCCATCAGGTCAGATTTGGAAGTTTGAACTACACGGCCGACATCCGCGGAGACTTGATCTTCGACGGATTCGAGCCACAGCTGGGCTCGCCACACTGTCGCGATGGGTATGACCTAGCTCTGCCGCCGAACAGTACCCCAGAGGTCACGCCCGCATCAGCTCCGACCCTTAGCTCGGAGCCAACTGCGCCAATCAAGGACGGGTGGTTAGACACCGCCTCAGGGGCTGCAGTCTCAATGGCGATCGAGCCAAACACCAGCATAATCCTCTGCGCAGCCCGTGACTCCAAGGTGTCGGACTCTTTTTCTGACTCCGAACCGCCCGCGCCCCTGCCAATCGAATCCGATTGGGCGCCGATCATGGAATTCACCGCCGCGGATATCTTTCAGCACTCGCCCTTCGGTGACATTCTGAATTCACTAAGGTCTCTCTCTTTGTCAGGAGAGCCCTGACTGGATTATGGCCAACGGGATTGGGATGCGGACGACGAAGAAATTCGACGCCCACCCACCACCCACTTAATAGCCATCGTCAACGACTCAACCGACATGCTTGACTTCGACTCCGAAGACATCGACGGTATGGACGACGATGCGGGAGGCGAAGAGGAACCACCGCCCACAGAGCGCTGGATGACCACCTCATCATATGACGTATACATGGTGGACACACCAAAAGAAGACGACGACGAGGAACGGAAGGACGCACCGAAGGCTTGTTCCCTCGAGATGCAGTCAAAGCAGCGGCACAAGCGCCGCCCCAAATCCCGCCTCGGCAGAAATAATGATCATATGGAGAATCAAACCGAACAAACCAATTCTATCAAAGATAATTGTCCGGACAACATAACGTGGGACAGGCACCCGGAGCAGCAGAATGCCCGTCAAAGGCTTGTTGCCACCATGAGGAGTCTGAAAAAGCAGAAGCAAAGGCTCAAGGCTGCGCAGGACACACTCCAAATCAGATGGAGCAAAGTACTCAACATAGCAGCAAAGTACGACCGCAATCGCCCCACCAAGAGCTACCCAAAGTGGAAGTTGCTACCTGAATTCGATGAGGAGGCCTCAGACCCCCCACAACCAAAAATAAAAACGGCCACTTGGCCGGATAGACGACCTCACGGCCAACATAGAGCGGCAAACAACGCCACCCACAAGCCAATACGCGATCCACGCGAGGGCTCGCACCAAAAGGACGGCGCAACCAGATCCATCTATGGACCACGCAAGCGCGCCCCGGCATACAATGTAAAACAACAAACATCCGAACAACGCGGTACACCCAGATACAGGGGTGCTGCACACCCCCTATGTTTCACCGACGAGGTGCTGGACCATGAATTTCCAGAGGGATTCAAACCCGTAAACATAGAGGCATACGACGGAACAACAGACCCTGGGGTCTGTATTGAGGACTATATCCTCCATATCCATATGGCTCGAGGAGATGATCTCCATGCCATCAAGTACTTACCCCTCAAGCTCAAAGGGCCAGCTCGTCACTGGCTTAAAAGCCTCCCCGAAAACTCCATTGGAAGTTGGGAAGAGCTCGAAGACGCTTTTCGGGCAAATTTTCAAGGGATTTATGTCCGACCTCCGGACGCGGACGATTTGAGTCATATAACTCAACAGCCCGGAGAGTCAGCCCGAAAACTTTGGAACAGGTTTCTTACTAAAAAGAACCAAATTGTCGACTGTCCGGACGCCGAAGCCTTGGCAGATTTTAAGCATAGCATCCGTGACGAATGGCTTGCCAGACACCTCGGCCAAGAAAAGCCGAGAACAATGGCAGCATTAACAAGCCTCATGACCCGCTTTTGCGCGGGTGAGGACAGATGGCTAGCCAAATGCAGCACCAGCGACCCCAGTACATCTGAAGTTAGAGATGGAAATGGGAAATCACGGCGCAACAGCAATAACAAATGCCGGAATAAAGAAAACAGCATGAAGAGCACGGCAGTAAACGCCGGATTCAAAAGCTCTCGGCCAAGTCAGCAAAAGCCGCCCTCTAAAGGCGAGACGAACTATCCAGCCTAAAAAAATTCTGGACCAATTATGTCAGATCCATAGCACCCCTGGTAAACCCGCTAATCATACTCACAGAGAATGTTGGGTCTTCAAGCAGTCCGGCAAGCTCAACGCCATACACAAGGGGGAGGATGCACCAAGCGAAGACAAGGATGAGCCTCTCAAGCAAGACACTAGGGAACAAAAGAAATTTCCACCAGAAGTCAAAACAGTAAACGTGTTACACGTGATCAAGGGGAGAAACAAAACGGCACTCCTAGAAAAATATGCCCAAGGGCCTATCACCGCAGAGCCCTGCCACTGGTTGTCTCAACCGATCACTTTTGACCATCGTGATTACTCAGCAAGTATCCGGCGTGCAGGATGGGCTGCCCTGGTATTAGACCCAATAATCGATGGATACCACTTCACACGAGTCCTGATGGACGGTGGCAGTAGTCTAAACCTGATATACCAGGATACAATCCGCGAAATGGGGATAGACCCAACAAAAATTTGCCAAAGCAATACTACATTTAAAAGGAGTAACGCCAGGCCCAGGGGCTCATTGCACGGGCTCCCTGCTACTAAAGGTTATATTCGGCTTCCCCGATAACTTCCGTAGCGAACATTTAACCTTCCACATCGCTCCGTTCCAAAGTGGCTATCAAGCACTACTCGGACGCGAAGCTTTCGTTCACTTTAATGCAATACAGCACTATGCTTCCCTCACACTCAAGATGCCTGGCCCACGTGACATCATTACAGTGAACGGAAGTATTAAGCGATCTTTGCGCACCGAAGAGAATGCGGTTGCCTTGGCAGCCGCACACTAAAAAGGGCCTGACCAACTAAAGCATTTAACAGGCCGTCAAGACCTCGGACACGGTTAGACGAGTCCGGCGCAGCTATATTTAATTCATACCAGATCAATGGTCACACCCCTATTACAAATACAAGGGGCTCAACGCGCGCAGACAAGTGGCAATTTTTACTCATCCTGAATTATACATGGTTTCTTTAAAAACTATCTTTTTGCACGACAACTTTTTCACCTAAGTTCCTCTCTTTTACAGATGATCATTGTGATACACCCGTCCAGGATACGGCACAACGGAGACACAGGCGCAGACGTGCAGCAGGGACCCGCTCCAAGGATTCTTTTTAGATTAAGACCATGCGTAAACCTTTTTTACTATCTCTTGTTGATACACATCCACCGAATTCTCAGCACAGTTGAGAAGGATGCTGACGTCTTGGCATGTTGCCACGTCAGAATAATGCACGTACCTGGACACAACGGGCTTCTTACAAAGGGCACTATTTAGGCCCGGTTTATACCATAAAGACCGAATACCTTAGGGAGTGTTCGGCGTCGCGAGTTTGGCCTTATATGCATCAGCTCTGAATCATTTTCTTTGGTCAAATGTTGGGTTTGCCCGGCTCCTGTGTTTTGGTGCCTTACGTTCCGCTTTATCGGCTAAGGTAGCACTAGGAGAACTACTGCGATTGTGCCCTGGTTCATCCGAACGAGCACCTCAGTAGAGAAAGCTGAAAACTGACTGTCATGATAAAGCGTGAGACTGGTCGACCACTCGATGACCTATCGGAATGTTAGAATTCCTCCGCCTTAATGAAGGGCCGTTTTCCGGCCAGGCATGTACGCACCCCGCGATCGGGAGAGTGCGGAGCCACCAGGGGCTATCTAGTAGCCCCACTACCAAACTCCCATGGCCAAGTGAAAGTGTTAAAGCATTATAGTCCGGTTGCCTCGTTCGCTACGCTATCACCTCCTTAATAGAACCAAGACGTTGGGTTAAGTGTGAACACACATTTTTCGCGATCACCTCTGCATTATATGCGTGGGGGTTGAAGTCGACGGCTGCAATCTTTCAGGTTATACACATGTATACATAAACGGCCGCAATGTTTCAGGTTATACACATGTATACATAAACGGCCGCACAGGAGGCATCATACTACTTTCAGGCAAAAGTATAAACATAGCCTTATAAAACTTCATAAAAGCATTGTGTTTACAATGAGAATAGATATCACTCAAACATAATATTCTTCGAGCACTGGGCCTCTATCAAATGAGCACCCTCGAGAACCTCCTCGAAATAGTGATCGGCAGCCACTCAGCCTATGGCCGAACCCTGCGCCGCAACAGTGCGTCCATCTCCGCCCAGTATGCTTTAACACGGGCAAGGGCCATCCGCGAGCCTTCTATGCACGCCGACCTCTTCATCGCATTAATGCGCGGCACCGCACCAAGGAACTGCTGCACTAAGCTGAAATAGTTGTTCGGCTTTGGCTTTTCCGGCCATAGCTGATCCACAACAGACCTCATGGCGAGTCCGGACAACCTATTCAGTTCGGCCCATTCGGCTAGCTGGTCAGTCAATGAAAGCATACGCTCTGGAACGTTGAATTGCGACCAGAACAGCTTGTCCACTTCACGATCTGTCTGACCTTGGAAGTGCTTGGCCGCATCGGCAGCACTCGCCGCGAAATCCATATACTCATCTGCCGAACTCCACAGCCGATCCAGAGGGGCATACTATGGATCTCCGAACTTCCTCCGTAACATGAAGGGTTTCCCAGCCGCAATATCCCCGGCTTCCCGTAGCTCCTCCTTCTTCGCTCTCATAGCAGAACGGGTGTCTTTGTCCGCCATACTGGCCTTCTCAAGGTCCGTTGCCTTCGCTCGGTTTTCTTTTTCAAGGACCCGGCAACGGTTAGCAGTGTCTTTTAATTCTACGGCCATCTTGGCCATCTTCTCTTGGCTCTCGCAATGTGCGGCCTTCTTGGCTTTCAACTCTTCGGCCGCCTTCAAAGCAGCCGCATTACTAACCCTCGCTTGTTCCTTGTCTCGGGCGAGTTCCGCCCGAATGGTCTCCACGGTGACAGCTCTGTCTGCAGTCACAACATATTAAAGATACTGGCATCATGCTGCTCTTATTGTGTGACATTCACTAGAAAACATTACTTACCCTGTGATTCATCAAGCCGCTTGTTGACAAGCTCGATGTCGGCGTCTACCACATCTAGTTGCCGTTTTAATTCGGCAAACTCACTAGTCTGGCTAGCCACCGGAGCTTCCACCACCTGCACATAAAGGCAGTCTGGTTATTGCCTGGGACTATGATCCTCTGTTCGCCGCTGTTCTCGACGACAACCAGAGTCTCAGGGGCTACTATCTACACAGGGCACACCTAACATGTGCGGTACTATCACATATTATTTCACGTACCTCAAAGCCTGTTAGTAGACTCATAAAGGCTTCATGTAATCCGCTTTCGGCCGGACGAAATTCTTTCCATCACCGTACCCATCAGCGTATGGTGTTCTTCTGAGATGGCCTCTCACCCCAACAGCTCCCTCAGAACGTCCGACCGCATACCAGACGGTGCCGGACTCTTTTGTTTGCTCTCTTTGGGAGCCGGATGCTGGGGACTTCGAGGATCTATGTGATTATCTTCTGGCCTCACCGGATCCGGAGAGGCCCTCCGTGAAGACACTTCGGGGTCGCCCGCTTCTTGAGCGGAGGAGTCCGGGGGAGGCGTTTCGCTCTCCATCATCTCCGGAAGAAGATCCCCCGAAGACGAGCTCAACTGAGAAGGGCTAAGACCCGAACTACAAGATATATGCGATTTTATTTTATCAGAAGAAAGATAGTATACCTTCACTATTAAAGTATTTTTTGGATCACTTACGACTCGTTGGAGGGCTGATCCTCCCGCGGACTTTGTGCGGCAAGAGCACCCCCCGAGGCAGGACCCTCTGTTGGAGACTTCTTCTCTCGTTTGGAGGCCTCGGCTTTCGGATCCTCGGAAGCAGTCCTCTTCCTCCCCTGGTTATCCTCCTTTAAGGAGGCGTTCATTCCCTCGGCTGAAACCGGCAGCGATGGGGGCCCGCTTCCGCCCATGTTATTCCCCCATGTATCTTCCTTCGAGGGCTCCGGGCAAGGTGCGAGCTCGAGCATCTTTTCCAATACCGGATTTTCCAAACCCTCAGGGAGGGGGCTGAACACCGAATCATCTTCGCCTTTGTTAGCCAGTCCTGGTCAAAGAGCGATCTCTCAGAAATAACTTCATGATGAATAAAAGGCAGTGTGTTCGGCTAGAGGATTTCTTACTTGTTCGGCGGTGCGGTTACTGCTCAGGCCCACGTCCTCAGTGGCATCCGGACACTCTATTTGAGGTCCGAAGAATGACTTGTACATCTCCTCGTGCGTCAGGCCGAGGAAACTTTGAATGGCACGCGGTCCTTCTGGGTTGAACTCCCACAAGCGAAGGGGCCGGAGTTTGCAAGGATGGACTTGACGAACCAGCATAACTTGTATTACCACTACCAAATCAAAATCTCCCTCGAAGAGATCTCGAATGCGGCTTTGCAGTATCGGCATGTCCTTGGCTGGACCCCAGCTCAGACCTCTGCTAATCCATGACATTACTCGTGGTGGGGGGCCCGAGCGGAAAGCGGGGGCAGCCGCCCACTTGGCACTTCTGGGAGCTGTGACGTAAAACCACTCCCGCTGCCATAATTCAGACACCTCTGGAAAGGAACCTTTCAGCCATGGAGCTCCTGCCATCTTGCCTATTGATGCACCTCTGCACGCTGCATGTTGCCCCTCGATCATCTTCGGCTTCACTTCAAAGGTCTTTAGCCACAGGCCGAAGTGAGGGGTAATGCGGAGGAAGGCCTCACACACGACAATAAATGTCGAGATGTGGAGAAAGGAGTTCGGAGCTAGATCATGGAAATCTAGCCCATAATAGAACATCAAACCCCTGACGAAGGGATTCAGAGTGAGGCCTAGGCCTCGGAGGAAGTGGGAGACGAACACGACATTATCGTTAGGTTCGGGAGTAGGGATGACCTGCCCTCGAGTAGGAAGCCGATGCGAAACCTCGGCGGTCAGGTATCTGGCCTCCCTCAACTTCTTGATGTCCTCTTCCGTCACGGAGGAGGGCATCCATCGGCCTTGAAGGCTGGATCTGGACATGATTGAAGATCCGGAGCACCTAACCTGGGCTTTGGGTGTTGGAACTCGAGGCGGGGGAAGGGTTCGATTGAGCATGGGAGGAAGAAAGCGAAAACCTTGTCCCTTTATAAAGAGGGTGAATATCAAGTGTCCTCTCCGTAGCTGTTTAGGACTTGCCTATAATCTAGGAGTCCTAGAAATGGTTGGGTTACCCACAACCGCATTAATGAGAATCCTGTAATTGGGGGAACACGATCTCTGCTTTGACAAGACGTGTCAAGAAACCGCCTCGCGTTATGTGTGGAGCTGGTTGAAGAAAAACGGTTCGAATAATCACCGGGCCATGACATAACGTCATGCTGCCAAAACAAGTCAGCAAATTGGATTTGCAAAAATATTATTCTCTCTATGGCGATATGTGGGACTTATTTTGTAGGGTCGGACACTATCCACGTATTCAAATTCTTCTGTAATGTATTCGGAGAAGGAACCCGCCTTCCAATGCCGAAGACAATACTATGCGCCGGACTCATCATCATTGAAGCCTGGTTCAGGGGCTACTAAGGGAGTCCTGGATTAGGGGGTCTCCGGACAGCCGGACTATCTCCATTGGCCGGACTGTTAGACTATGAAGATACAAGATTGAAGACTTCGTCTCATGTCCGGATGGGACTCTACTTGGCGTGGAAGGCAAGCTAGGCAATACGGATATGGATATCTCCTCCTTTGTAACCGACCTTGTGTAACCCTAACCCTCTCCGGTGTCTATATAAACCAAAGGGTTTTAGTCCGTAGGACAACAATCACAACATACAATCATACCATAGGCTAGCTTCTAGGGTTTAGCCTCTCTGATCTCGTGGTAGATCTACTCTTGTACTACCCATATCATCAATATCAATCAAGCAGGACGTAGGGTTTTACCTCCATCAAGAGGGCCCGAACCTAGGTAAAACATTGCGTCCCCTGCCTCCTGTTACCATCTGGCCTAGACGCACAGTTCGGGACCCCCTACCCGAGATCCGCCGGTTTTGACACCGACAGTGACCGCGTGACGCACAAGGCAGAGGCTCGAATCTATCGAAGATCAAGTCTCCATGGATATCGGCCGTGTAGTTTAAGCTTCCAAACCTGACCTGGTAGCCAGGGGCGTAACTTTCAATCTGCTCCAGATGGCCAAGCGAATTGGCCCGCGGTGCAAAGCCGCCGAACACGAAGATCTGTCCGGGGAGAAAAGTCTCACCCTAGACTGCATCGCTATCGATGATAGTAGGAGCCATCAAGCCTAACGGCAACGACACAGAGGAACTCTCAATGAAAGCACCAATGTCGGTGTCAAAACCGGCGGATCTTGGGTAGGGGGTTCCAAACTGTGCGTCTAAGGTGGATGGTAACAGGAGGCAGGGAACACAATGTTTTATCGAGGTTCGGGCCCTCTTGATGGAGGTAAAACCCTACGTCCTGCTTGATTAATATTGATGATATGGGTAGTACAAGAGTAGATCTACCACGAGATCGAAGAGGCTAAACCCTAGAAGCTAGCCTATGGTATGATTGTATGTTGTCCTACGGACTAAAATCCTCTGGTTTATATAGACACCGGAGAGGTTAGGGTTACACAAGGTCGGTTACAAAGGAGGAGATACACATATCCGTATTGCCTAGCTTGCCATCCACGCCAAGTAGAGTCCCATCCGGACACGAGATGAAGTCTTCAATCTTGTATCTTCATAGTCTAACAGTCCGGCCAAAGTATATAGTCCGGCTGTCCGGAGACCCCTAATCCAGGACTCCCGCAATCACAAACGATTCGCATAGCTTAACCCGTTTGTGATGAGTTTGAACGTCAAAAATTTTGGTTCGAATTTCCCTGGTTACAGTGGTCATCCACGCCATTGCATAGTTTGGGTACACAAAGGAGACTACAGCACACCCACACTTCTTAATCAAGCAAGTTCAACAATTAAACAGAGCTAGCTGACCTAAACATTACTTTAACGAATTAAAGACCGGTGCTCTTAATTAAACAAAACAAAGAGTACTACTACGGCTGGTGATCATCGATCTCCGCCGCTGCCTCCATGTCCAGGTCGCGCCCGATGGTCTCCTGGGGAAGGGGCTCCATGGCATCAATCGAACCATACTCAGGAAGCATCTCGCCATCCGCGTCTGCCATATCTTTGGAATAGGCCACCACGAGCTGGGCGTGGGCGACCACGATCTGTGCTTTGGCGGGCTCCGTCGTGGCAAGGTATGTCACGTAGGAACGGACGGCTGCTCGAACTCTTTTGGCGATTGCCAGCTCTACAGTCGTGGGTTGCCGACCATTGTCCGAGAAGCTTCGTTCGATTTGTGCGGTGACCGCCACGAGCTGGGTGTGGACGGCCTCGACATGGTCATGGGCGGCCTCCATCAGGGCTAAGGCCGCCACTGTGGAACGGACAACTGTTGTGCCGCTCTCGCCAGTTGCTATCCCTGAGGCAGATGATGCTCCCGCTGCTTGGGAAGCAATATCGGCCATTTGGGCTGCCTTGACCGCCCAGACGCAGATTGCGGTCACCCTCACGAAGCTTGTTAGCACACGCCTGGCGGCTGCGGCCGCGCTCTCGCTGGAGTGGGCCGCCAAAGTTGCCCTCACGACACGGGTCCACGTCCCCATCTGACACCGGCGATGATTGAATAGTGAAATTATATTTGAGGAGCGGGCTAGTGTGCTTGATACTCCGACAGTGCTCTGAGATATTTTGTGCTGCATCTCACACGGTTGGTGATAATAAACTATGTGCGGTCTACTTGAATTTTCGTCTTGATTTGAATTACATAATGGGGTCACAGCTGCAAAGGATGGTGTTTGAATTGCTGGAACTTTTATCTGGAGTGAACATGCAACTATAGGTGTGTCTTCAAAAAAATTGGAATTATTCAGGGTTCATTTGGACGTTTTTATACATCAACTTGGTTTTGTAGGCATTTTAGGTGCATAATTCAAATTTGAACTACATGCACATGCTCTAGTGCATATAAACGGGTTGAAAAATCAAATTTGTGTCCTTGGTTGCATGCTTAGGTCCCATGCAAGAAATGGGAATGAATGTCAAACACCCTGCCACCATTACTCGGCCGCAAACATCAAGATACCTGGTTTTTAAATTCTAGTAAATCCAACACTCATCTGAAATTCATGAAACTTGGCATGCTATCATGGAGCGGCATCAACATGCCGTGATAAAAATTTTGTCCCATTTGGGGCAGGTTTGGGAATAAGCTTCTCCCAAACCAGAGCTTCTCACAACAAGCGTGATGGTTTCGGTAGGGAACGTGCCACCTTTGGGAACGAAACGATATCTGTTGCCTCTTATTGCTTTCAAAAAAATTCTAGTGTCAACATAGAACAACAGGAGTGTTGTGTTTAATTTTGGAATTTTTCAGGGTTCGTTTGGACATTTTTATACATTAACTAGGTTTTGCAGGCATTTTATGTGCATAATTCAAATTTGAAGTACATGCACATGCTCAAGTGCATATGAATTGGTTAGAAAATCAAATATATGTCCTTCGGTGCATGCTTAGGTCCCATGCAAGAAATGGGAATGAATTTCAAACACCCTGCCACTGCCACACAGCTACAAACATTGAGATACTTGGTTTTAAAATTCTAGTTAATCCAAAATCGTCTGAAATTCATGAAACTTGGCATGCTATCATGGAGCGGCATCAACCTGCCGTGGTAAAAAATTTGCCCCATTTGGAGCAAGTTTGGGTATAAGCTTCTCACAAACCAGAGGTTCTCACAACAAGCGTGATGGTTTCGGTAGGGAACGTGCCAACTTTGGGGACGAAACGATATCCGTTGCCTCTTATTGCTTTCAAAAAATTTCTAGTGTCAACATAGAACAACAAGAGTGTTGAGTTTAATATTGGAATTTTTCGGGGTTCGTTTGGGCATTTTTATACATTAACTTGGTTTCTAGGCATTTCATGTGCATAATTCAAATTTGAACTACATGCACATGGCCAGTGCATATAAACTAGTTGAAAAATCAAATATGTGTCCTTGGTTTCATGCATAGGTCCCATGCAAGAAATGGGAATGAATTTCAAACACCCTGTCACCGTCACTCTGCCACAAACATTGAGATACTTGGTTTTTATATTCTAGTAAATCCAAAACTCATCTGAAATTCATGAAACTTGGCATGCTATCATGGAGTGGCATCAACATGTTGTGGTAAAAAAATTTGTCTCATTTGGGGCAGGTTTGGGTATAAGCTTCTCACAAACCAGAGCGTCTCACAACAAGCGTGATGGTTTCGGTAGGGAACGTGCCACCTTTGGGGACAAAATGATATCTGTTGCCTCTTATTGCTTTTAAAAAATTTCTAGTGTCAACATAAAACAATAGGAGTGTTGTGTTTAATTTTGGAATTTTTTAGGGTTCGTTTGGACATTTTTATACATTAACTTGGTTTTGTAGGCATTTCAAGTGCATAATTCAAATTTGAACTGCACGCACATGCTCCAGTGCATATAAACTAGTTGAAAAATTAAATCTGTGTCCTTGGTTGCATGCTTAGGTCCCATGCAAGAAATGGGAATGAATTTCAAACACCCTGCCACCGTCACTCGGCCGCAAACAATGAGATACTTGGTTTTAAATTTCTAGTAAATCTGAAACTCGTCTGAAATTCATGAAACTTGGCATGCTATCATGGAGCGGCATCAACATGCCATGGTAGAAAATTTGTCCCATTTGGGAAGGTTTGGGCATAAGCTTCTCACAAACCAGAGCTTCTCACAACATGCATGATGGTTTCGGTAGGGAACGTGCCACCTTTGGGGACGAAACGATATCCGTTACCTCTTATTGCTTTCAAAAAATTTCTAGTGTCAACATAGAACAACAAGAGTGTTGTGTTTAATTTTGGAATTTTTCGGGGTTCAGTTGGACATTTTTATACATTAACTGGTTTTTTAGGCATTTTATGTGCATAATTCAAATTTGAACTACATGCACATGCTCCAGTGCATATAAATTGGTTGAAAAAACAAATATGTGTCCTTCGATGCATGCTTAGGTCCCATCCAAGAAATTGGAATGAATTTCAAACACCAGGGCACTGTTGATTGCCGGCAAAACGTTGAGATACTTTGTTTTAAAATTCTAGTAAATACAAAACTCGTCTGAAATTCATGAAACTTGACATGCTATAATGGAATGGCACCCAACATGCTGCGGTAATTTTCGTGTCCATTTTGAGAGAAGGCGCACTCAAATAACAACCAACGAGGGTATTTTGAAACAAATAGCTGCCACTGTAACATCTCAAACATTTTGTATAATTTAAATTGTGTGTGTTCTGTTAACCATTCACGTGACGCCACGCCTCACTCTTTTGATGGCTAGGAGGTGTCGTGCGGACAGGTGCTTGAGTGCTTGACTAAACGAGAGGCGTGTGTGTTGTACTCCAACATGGAGGCTCACCGGGAAGCATGCGAGCTATACGCCATGCAGGCTCACCGGGAAGCGAGCCCTTAGACTTCCATGGCCGTCCGCCTTGCTCACATTCTCTCCATTAATGGCACCCAAGCCGAAGTTTAATACGGTTTTTAAATATAAAACACTCATCACAGACATTTTAGTTAGAACACCCGTATGCAAAACTGACAACTTCCTCGGGAAGCCAAGGGAAAATGTGCCTAGCAGGATTTGTGCAGCTCTTAATCGCAAACATTTTAGTTAGAACACCCGTATGCAAACCGACAGCTTCCCCAGGAAGCCAAGAGAAAGTGTGCCGAGCAGGATTTCTGCATCTCCTGATCGGAAATGTTTTAGATAGAACGCCCGTATGCAAAGTGAGAGCTATGGTCTTCCCCCTTAAGTCGAGGGAAAATTCGCAGCGCAGGATTTGTGCATCCCTTCAACGCAAACAGTTGTTTTGGCTGACCCGTGTGCAACCACGTACAAACAATTTGGTAAGATTTGCATCTGTCATATTGGGTATGTTGGCATTTGTCAAACTGGAAATATTGACATTTGTTGATCTAGTAACATTGCCATTTGTCAATCCTTGCAACACTGCGATTTGTCAATATATGTAGCTACAAATCACTAGCACTATCTAATTTTTGCAACTAAAATTCAGTAATTAAGCATAGATTTCATTCATAGATTAAGCAGTCATTCTTAATTTATACAAACAGTTCAACTCGACAGCTAAACCGACCAAACTTTTCCCCAATTGTTGCCAACCACGTGCTGAAATAGCTAGTTCAACTATATATACTAGCTAATTTTAAGTACGTTGTACAGTTCCACCACACATCTATACTCAGATGAACTGAACAAAATAGCCCCTAAATACTACTACTATAGAGGGGCTTTGTGCTACTCCCGGCAGCCTCTCCTCTACCGAGCACGCTTAGTAAGAGGTAGAGGAGGAGGAGGAGCCTACCGATGAGATGGACAAATGCAATACGGTGCCTGCTGCTGCTGCACGTTCAGCGACGCTCACGAGCTCAAATGCCCACTGCCGCTCCAAACGATCCCTCTTGAAGCGGCCAGACTGCTCATAGATCTCCTGATTCCTCACCTCTGCGACGGCGCGTGTTGCGGCCACGGCTACGGTAAGGCTCTTTGCATGCTCGACGAGGCGCTCCTCATCCTCCTCCCGCAGGAACTCGATGTAGTGTGCAAGGCCACTGACGCACTTGCGGGCCTCCACCTTCGCCTCCCTCCTTCGGGCAGCTTTGCCGGAGCGGGTGATGATCCTGGCGGTCGACAGTGGGCTGGTGGCCACGACGGCCGATGATGGGGTGGCGGCTATGACGGCCACCTCCTGCCTTCGGACCATGATGCGGCTTGAAGCTACGTCTGTATATCCCCAAAGAGGTAGGGATGATGCAGCACAGCGGTGGTAGGTATTTCCCTCGGATATGAAACCAAGGTTATCAAACAAGTAGGAGAACCAAGCAACACAACGTAAATAGCACTTGCACATAAATAACAAATACTCGCAACCCGACGTGTAAACGGGGTTGTCAATCCCTTTCGGGTAATGGCGCCAGAAATTGGCAAAAGGACGTGGGAGAGTTGTAAATATTGATAGATCGAACGCCAAATAAAATATATTGCAGCAAGGTATTTCTGTATTTTTGGTTTAGTAGCTCTGAAAATATACCGCGAAGGCAAATAATATGAAAAGAGACCCGGGGGCCGTAGGTTTCACTAGTCGCTTCTCTCGAGAAAAATAGCAAATGGTGGGTAAACAAATTACTGTTGGGCAATTGATAGAACTTCAAATACTCATGACGATATCCAGGCAATAATCATTATATAGCCATCACGTCCAAGATTAGTAGACCGACTCCTGCCTGCATCTACTACAATTACTCCACACATCGACCGCTATCCAGCATGCATCTAGTGTATTAAGTTCATGGAGAAATGGAGTAATGCAATAAGAATGATGACATGATGTAGAAAAGATCTATCTATGTAGAGATAGACCCCATCGTTTTATCCTTAGTAGCAAAGATACATACGTGTCGGTTCCCCTTCTGTCACTGGGATCAAGCACCCTAAGATCGAACCCACTACAAAGCACATCTTCCCATTGCAAGATAAATAGATCAAGTTGGCCAAATAAAACCCAAATATCGGAAAAGAAATACGAGGCTATAAGCAATCATGCATATAATATATCAAAGAAACTCAAATAACTTTCACGGATATAAAAAGATAGATCTGATCATAAACTCAAAGTTCATCCGATCCCAACAAACACACCGCAAAAAGAGTTGCATCATATGGATCTCCAAGAGACCATTGTATTGAGAATCAAACAAGAGACAGGAACCCATCTAGCTACTAACTACGGACCCGAAGGTCTACAAAGAACTACTCACACATCATCAGACAGGCACCAATGGAAGTGGTGAACCCCTTCGTGATGGTGTCTAGATTGGATCTGGTGGTTCTGGACTCTGCGGCGACTAGAATTGATTTTCATCGACTCCCCTAGTGTTTCTAGAATATTGGGGTATTTATAGAGCAAAGAGGTGGTCCGAGGGCACCCGAGGTGGGCACAACCCACCAAGGCGCGCCTGAGCCTCCTGGCATGCCTTGGTGGGCTCAGCCTTGGAACACACCCAAGCACAGCCTTGCCCATTAGGTGTCTTCTGGTCCATAAAAAATCTCCGTAAATTTTCGTTGCATTTAGACTCCGTTTGGTATTGATTTTCTGCGATGTAAAAAACATGCAAAAAATAGCAACTGGCACTTGGCACTATGTCAATAGGTTAGTACCAAAAAATGATATAAAATGATTATAAAACATCCAAGATTGATAATATAACAGCATGGAACAATAAAAAATTATAGATACGTTGGAGACGTATCAGCATCCCCAAGCTTAACTCCTACTCGTCCTTGAGTAGGTAAGTGATAAAAATAGAATTTTTGATGTGGAATGCTGCCTATCATGTCATATCATATTTCTTTTCTTTATAGCATGGACATTTGGAATTTTATATTGTTCAAAGCAATAGTCTAGTTTTGAAATGATAACTTAAATACTCAAGCATATCAATAATCAACTATGTCTTTCAAAATATCAATGCTAAAATAAGCTATCCCTAGCCCATCATGCTCAATCAATGATCCATTCATGAAACACACTCGCATGTTAAGTACACCCAATGTGTTGGGGAACACAGTATTTCAAAAAAATTCCTACGATCACGCAAGATCTATCTAGGAGATGCATAGCAACGAAGGGGAGAGTGTGTCCACATACCCTCGTAGACCGAAAGCGGAAGCGTTAAGTAACGTGGTTGATATAGTCGAACGTCTTCGCGATCCAACCGATCAAGTACCGAACGCACGGCACCTCCGTGATCTGCACACGTTCAACTCGGTGACGTCCCTTGTACTCTTGATATAGTTGAGGCCGAGGGAGAGTTTCTTCAGCACAACGGCATGATGATGGTGATGATGAAGTTACCGACGCAGGGCTTTGCCTAAGCACTACAACGATATGACCGAGGTGGAAATCTGTGGAGGGGGCACCGCACACAGCTAAGACAACTGTCAACTTGTGTGTCTATGGGGTGCCCCCTCCCCCGTATATAAAGGAGTGGATGAGGGGAGGGCTGACCCTCTCTATGGCGCGCCTCAAGGGGGATTCCTACTCCTAGTAGGAGTACGTTTGGAGTAGGAGCGGAAGGAAGGGGGAGAAGGAGAGAAGGAAAGGGGGGCCGGCCCCCTCCCCAATTCGGATTGGGCTTGGGGGGCACTTGGCCGCCACCTCCTCTCTCCCACTATGGCCCATTAAGGCCCATTGACTCCCCGGGGGGTTCCGGTAACCCCCCAGTACTCCGATAATTGCCCGAACTTATCCGAAACCATTCCGGTGTCCAAACATAGCCTTCCAATATATCAATCTTTATGTCTCCACCATTTTGAGACTCCTCGTCATGTCCGTGCTCACATCCGGGACTCCGAACTACCTTCGGTACATCAAAACACATAAACTTGTAATACCAATCATCATCGAACGTTAAGCGTGCAGACCCTATGGGTTCGAGAACTATGTAGACATGATCGAGACTCATTTCCGGTCAATAACTAGTAGCGGAACCTGGATGCTCATATTGGTCCCTAGATATTCTACGAAGATCTTTCTCGGTCAAACTGCATAACTACATACGTTGTTCCCTTTGTCATCGGTATGTTACTCGCCCGAGATTCGATTATCGGTATCTCAATACCTAGTTCAATCTCGTTACCGGCAAGTCTATTTACTCGTTCTGTAATGCATCATATCGTAACTAACTCATTAGTCACACTGCTTGCAAGGCTTATAGTGATGTGCATTACCGAGAGGGCCTAGAGATACCTCTCCGACAATCAGAGTGACAAATCCTAATCTCAGTCTATGCCAACTCAACAAACACCATTGGAGACACCTGTAGAGCATCTTTATAATCACCCAGTTAGGTTGTGACGATTGATAGCACACTAAATGTTCCTTCGGTATTCGGGAGTTGCATAATCTCATAGTCATAGGAACATGTATAAGTTATGAAGAAAGTAATGGCAACAAACTAAATGATCATAGTGCTAAGCTAACGGATGTGTCAAGTCAATCACATCATTCTCTAATGATGTGATCTCGTTCATAAAATGACAACTCTTGTCCATGGCTAGGAAAGTTAACCATCTTTGATTAACGAGCTAGTCAAGTAGAGGCGTACTAGTGACACTCTGTTTGTCTAGGTATTCACACATGTACTAAGTTTCTGGTTAATAGAATTCTAGCATGAATAATAAACATTTATCATGATATAAGGAAATATAAATAACAACTTTATTATTACCTCTAGGGCATATTTCCTTCACAATGCTCAAGTATGATCATAGTGCCTCCTAGTTGGTGCTTTTATAAGAGAAGATGGAGACTCAAATTCAAAATAAAAATTTCATAAAGTAAACTAAAGGCCCTTCGCAGAGGGAAGTAGGAATTTGTAGAGGTGCCAGAGCTCAAAGCGAAAAACTTAGAGATAAAAACATTTTGGGAGGTGGGTCCTTCCCACCAACGAAAACGACTTAGAGTTCCCAACACTTTCCATGCTAGATATATCATAAGCGGTTCCCAAACAGAAAATAAAGTTTATTCCTTTTTCCACCATACTTTCACTTTCCATGGCTAACCGTATCCACGGGTGCCTTCCATACCAACACTTCCCAAGGAATTTATTATTTGACAACATAAAGTAAATTCATTTTTCATTTTGGGACTGGGCATCCCTAATACCTTTGCCTTTACTCTCGTGCAATGGCAAGTGAATAAACACTCATCATGAGAATAACACAACTAGCATGGAAAATATTAGCCACCCCTCACCGCTCCGCGAGCAAAACAAATACACAAAAGAGAAGTTTAGTTTGAAAATTAGAGATGGCACATACAAATTTGCTTAGAACGGCAAAAGAATACCGCATATAGGTAGATATAGTGGACTCATGTGGCAAAACTGGTTTAAAGGTTTTTGGATGCACAAGTAGTGATCATACTTAGTGCAAAATGAAGGCTAGCAAAAGGTTGAGAAGCGACCAACCAAAGTTCGAATAATCTCATAAGCGAGCATTAAGCATAATTAACACTGAATAATGCACCACAAGTAGGATATAATTTCATTGCATAATTATTGACTTTCATGCTTGCATAGGTAATCACAAACCTTAACACCAATATTCTTACTAAAGCATAATTACTCATCAACATAACTCACATATCACATCATCATATCTCAAAACTATTACTAAGAATCAAGTTTATTTTGTCCAATGATCTCATGAAAGTTTTTATTATATCCTTCTTGGATATCTATCGCTTTGGGACTAATTTTCATGTGTCGCTTTTGACAAGCTCAAACAAATATAAGTGAAGATCATGAGTATAATATTTATTTCTCTCAAATTAATTTAAGTGAAGCAAGAGAGAATTTCTTAAAAAAATTAATAACTCTCAAATAAATCTAAGTGAAGCAAGAGAGCATTTCTTCAAAAATACTAAAGCACATCATGCTCAAGAAGATATAAGTTAAGCACTAGAGCAAGTACATAGCTCATAAAAATTTAAATGAAGCATAGAGAGCAATTCTAACAAGTCATGACATAATTTTGGATCTCTCAAATAGGTGTGTCCAGCAAGGAATCAAGACTTAAAACACAAAATAAAACAAGCAAAGACTCATATCATACAAGACTCTCCAGGCAAAACACATAGTATGTGACGAATAAAAATATAGCTTCGAGTAAAATACCGATGGTCGTTAGAAGAAAGAGGGGATGCCACTCGAGGGCATCCTCAAGCTTAGTTGCTTGCCCTCTTTTGGATAATATCTTGGGATGCCGGGGCATACCCAAGCTTAGGCTCTTCTTGCTCCTTATTCCTTCATCCATCGTAAGATAACCCAAAACTTGAAAACTTCAATCACATAAAACTCAACAAAAGCCTTCGTGAGATCCCTTAGTATAAGAAAACAAATCACTACAATGAGTGCTATAGTAAACCAATTCATATTTTGTTCTTGAATTATATGTACTATATTCCAACTTTTTTATGGCAAAAACTCATCAAAGAAAACCATAGAGCCATCAAAACAAGCACACAACGCAAAGAAAACAGAATCTGTCAAAACAGAACAGTCTATAGCAATCTGGGTGTTTCTAATACTTTTGTAACTCCAAAAACTCTAAAAACTTAATACGACCTGAGAAATTTGTAAATTGATCTACTGCGAAAGGAACGGATATTTTATCGCTCTCTGGTTAAAAATGAAAATTATTTTCGCGAGCGCAAAAGTTTCTGTTTTTTCAGCAAGATCAAACAATTATCACCCAAGAAGATCCTAAAGGCTTTACTTGGCAAAAAAACTAATTAAACATAAAAACACAATCATGATGGTAGCATAATTGTGCTAACACTCAAAAACAAGAAGAAAAAAATAAAAAATAAATTTTACTCATTGGGTAGCCTCCCAACAAGCGCTATGTTTTACGCCCTTAGCTAGGCATAAAGCAAGGATCTAAGTTTTGTCATCTTTGGTTCGAAATCCATAAGATGCCCTCATGATTGATTCATATGGTGGACTAATTATTGTTCTAGGGAAGTGTTCTATACCCTTACTCAAAGGAAATTGGAACTTAATATTGCCTTCTTTCATATCAATCACGGCACCGATAGTGCGTAAAAATGGTCTACCAAGAATAATTGGACAAGACGGATTGCAATCAATATCAATAACAATAAAATCTATGGGCACATAACTCCTATTTTCAAGAATAATAACATCAATAATTCTTCCCATAGGATTTTTAATAGTAGAATCCACCAAGTGCAAATTCAAAGAATATGATTCAATATTGGTAAGACCAAGCACATCACATAAAGATTTCGGAATTGTAGAAATACTAGCACCCAAGTCACACAAAACAAAACACTCATAATTTTTTATCTTGACTTTGATAGTAGGTTCCCATTCATCATGCAATTTTCTAGGAATTGAAACTTCTAATTCCAACTTTTCTTCTAAAGCTTTCATCATAGCATCAACAATATGTTTAGTAAAAGCATTATTTTGTTCATAAGCATGGGGTGAATTTATCATGGATTGCAACAAAGAAATACAATCAATCAAAGAGGAACTATCATAATTAAAGTCTTTGTAATCCAAAAGAGTGGGCACATCACAAGCTAAAGTTTTGACCTCTTCAAACCCACTTTTATCAATTTTATCAACAAGATTTTCACCCTCCGAAATATCGGGACGCCTTCTAACTAAAGTCGACTCTTCTCCAGTCCCTTTTTCATCAATATTCACTTCACTAAACAAGGAATCGATAGAAGACATACCAATCATTTTAAGGTCTTCATCACTTTTGTCTTCTAACGAGATCGGTTTAGCGGCCATTTGATTTACTATGGTAGCTTGTGCATCGGATATTTTTCCTAGCAAACTTTCGGCAAAAGCATACTTAGATTCGAGATTGCAAACTTCTTTACTAATATCATCAAGTTGTTTTGTTATACCATCAAGCACAACAGAGTGCTCCTTAAGTTCTTCAGTAAAATACTTATTATGCTCAAATTGGGTAGTCATATATTCATTAGTACTTTTCTCAATTTCAAGAAAAATATTTGGGTAAGGAACATCATAATATTTTCTTTGAGGCATCATGACTACACAAACAAGAGCACACGCAAAAACAGATCCGACAAGAAAATGGCGAATGAAAAAGAGGGGTGAATAAAACGAAACGTTTTTTGTGAAGTGGGGGAGAGGAAAACGAGAGGCAAATACCGAGTAATGTAAATTGCGAGGAGATGAGATTTGTGATTAGGAACCTGGTATATGTTGGAGATACTCCCCGACAATGGCGCCAGAAATTCCTTTTGATGCGGCTTGAAGCTACATCGGTATTTCCCAAAGAGGAAGGAATGATGCAGCACAGCGACGGTAGGTATTTCCCTTAGATATGAAACCAAGGTTGTCGAACTAGTAGGAGAACCAAGCAACACAACGTAAATTGCACCTGCACACAAATAACAAATACTCGCAACCCGACGTGTAAAAGGGGTTGTCAATCCTTTCGGGTAACGACGCCAGAAATTGCCAAATGGACGTGAGAGAGTTGTAAATATTGATAGATCGAATGCCAAATAAAATAAATTGCAGCAAGTTATTTTTGTATTTTTGGTTTAGTAGCTCTGAAAATAAAATGCAAATAAAATAGATCGCGAAGGCAAATAATATGAAAAAGAGACCCGAAGGCCGTAGGTTTCACTAGTGGCTTCTCTCGAGAAAAATAGCAAATGGTGGGTAAACAAATTACTGTTGGGAAATTGATAGAACTTCAAATACTCATGACGATATCCAGACAATGATCATTATATAGGCTAATAGGCATCACGTCCAAGATTAGTAGACCGACTCCTGCCTGCATCTACTACTATTACTCCACACATCGACTGCTATCCAGCATGCATCTAGTGTATTAAGTTCATGGAGAAACGGGGTAATGCAATAAGAACGATGACATGATGTAGACAAGATCCATCTATGTAGAGATAGACCCCATCGTTTTATCCTTAGTAGCAACAATACATACATGTCGTTTCCCCTTTTGTCACTGGGATCAAGCACCGTAAGATCGAACCCACTACAAAGCACCTCTTCCCATTGCAGATAAATAGATCGAGTTGGCCAAAAAAACCCAAATATCAGTGAAGAAATATGAGTCTATAAGCAATCATGCATATAAGAGATCAAAGAAACTCAAATAACTTCCATGGATATAAAAAGATAGATCTTATCATAACTCAAAGTTCATCCAATCCCAACAAACACACCACAAAAAGAGTTACATCATATGGATCTCCAAGAGACCATTTTATTGAGAATCAAACGAGAGAGAGGAAGCCATCTAGATACTAACTACGGACCCAAATGTCTACAAAGAACTACTCACGCATCATCGGAGAGGCACCAATGGAAGTGGTGAACCCCTCCGTGATGGTGTCTAGATTGGATCTGGTGGTTCTGGACTCTGCGGCGGCTGGAATTGATTTTTCGTCGACTCCCCTAGGGTTTCTGGAATATTGGGGTATTTATAGAGCAAAGAGGTAGTCCAAGGGGCACCCTAGGTGGGCACAACCCACCAGGGCACGCTTGGGCCTCCTGGCGCGCCCTGGTGGGTTGTGCTCTCCTCGAAGCACCCCCAGGCGCTGCCTTGACCCATTAGGTGTCTTCTGGTCCATAAAAAATCTCCGTAAAGTTTTGTTGCGTTTGGACTTCGTTTGGTATTAATTTTCTGTGATGTAAAAAACATGCAAAAAACAGCAACTAGCACTTGGCACTATGTCAATAGGTTAGTACCAAAAATGATATAAAATGATTATAAAACATCCAAGATTGATAATATACAACATGGAACAATAAAATTATAGATACGTTGGAGACGTATTCAGCTTGTCATTCTAATGGAATGTGATGGCCGGAGTGGGTGGCGGCCACTGCCTCCCGCCTTCGGGCCGCGGTGGCGGAGCAGGGTGATGGCCGGCAGTGGGGTGGAGGCGACGGCCACCTCCCGCCTTCGGCGCCGTGGGAGCGAGCGATGGCCCTGGACTTTCGAGGTGGTGTGGCGGCAACGGCGGCCGGCAACAGCTGCCGACGGGCGGCGGCGGAGCGTGTGGTGGGTGTTCGCGCACACCCAACAGGGACGCCACACACACTACACTACGCGGGACTGCGCGCCGCCGCGGTGTAGCCTCCCAGCTGGAGCTGTCCTCTGATGACGGCGGAGTGGCTGAGCGACGACGACGAGACCGGTGCCATTGGCGATTGTGGGAGAAGCAGACGAGATAAGCTACAGGGAGGGGGAAAATGCGACGCAGGACTCGCCGGCCTGAGGGTTTATATAGCAGGCCGGTAAGCATTGGGATTTTGGGGGATTTCACCGAGTCGGGCGGAAGCTTGCGCGGGAACCTGTGAGGTTGCGCGGGAACGGGCTCACCGACGATTCATTGGCGCCACTTCGGCCCGTTTGGCCAAAAGAACCCCCCGCGTGCGCAAGCTTGCGCTGTAAGCCGTCTGCGGCAGCGGGGTGACAAGACGTGCGAGAGGAGGACGAAAGGACACGTACACATACGGTTAATACAAAAAAACGTTTGCGATTTAATTACCTACTATACCCCATCCTGGTTTATAAGTAGGATTTAACTAATAAAATACGAATGCATGTCGCCAAAGATTATATACGTTGGAGTCGTATTTGAACATAGTTTCCAGTATACAATTTTTGTAACATGCATTAACACTTTTTTGGTTAAATTTAAGGTTATATACCAGCAAGCGTTTGCCCGCAACACACACGGCTTATTCCATCACAAACAGCTCGGATGGATCAACTGTATGCCACGTATCGCACACGCAACTCTAATCTGATTCGTGCTTGATGTCTCCGACATCGCTCGCACAGTTCGTCTTATTTGCCACGTATCACTGTGCCGGCCTCTACGCGTCCCTCGGCAAGCTCTGCTCGCTAGGCGCCGCGCGCTCGTGCTCGTCGTTGACGGCTCTCTCGCGTCCGTCGGCGCCTCGGCTTGTGGACAACTTTTCCTTGCGTTCAACTGCTATATGCATATATATGTGTGTGTGTGTGTGTGGTTGGTTGCTCGCCATTGAGGCGACCGTGGAGCGCTCTGCTCGCGTCCCTCCGCGCGCGCTCTGCCAGCGGTTGGGCGTGCGCACGATCACGTCGGGGGCCCATATGCATGCGGTTGCGCCGCGCGTTGCCACGCGATGCAGTTACGTGCGGCACGATGGAGTTACGCTCTGCAAATTAGAACTGCCATCAGGGCCTGCCGATATTCCTGGCCGTCGGCTTCCCCTTTAATTCCGCGGCATTATAACCTTAGTCTCTTCAACCTTTCGATCGCGCCCCACAACACAACAAGCACACCCACGACGACACATAGAGAGGGGATGTCTAGCGGTGCTCCAATGGAGTTCGGCGAGCATAGAGTGGAGACCCACGCGAGGGAGACGGATCTCTCGTGGTGTACACCATCGACCCGGCCGTGGTGGACGACTACATCAACAGCGTTGAGCAGTTGCTTGCTCGAGACAAGTACAAGGTGGTCGGCATCGACCTCCAGTACACCGCCGGTCGTCCGCATAGATCAGAAGGTTGCCGTCGCCTAGTTGTGTGCGCCATCATGTCCTCATCTACCACTATTGCATGGCCACAGAGCCTTGCGACCGTTTCAACAGGTTTGTCAACAACACCGACTACAAGTTCGCCACGGTGGAAACCACCGACATGTAAAAGCGCTCAGTGTTACGGGCTTGGCCTGCAAGAACCTTGTCGAAATCCGTGACCACTATGGGTCTGGGGCAGCACGAAGAAGGACTCCCTGGTTGAACTCGCCTCGGCCATCATCGACCCCTACTACAAAAGATGAAGCAGGATGCCCAGAGAACAAGTCCTATCCTGGCACAAGGCCTGGATGCGGCGAACTGGATGAACCTCACCTCAGGTTCGCGGCCAAGAGCGTGTACACATGCTACGAGATGCACAGGGATCGTTGACATGAGGAAGTGCCTCGTTACCCAAATCGACGAGCCCGATCGAGCCACAAGCAGAGCAAGCATCACAAGAAGTAGATGATGATCAGATGATCATTTATGCTAGTTAATCATGCATGTAATATATAGTTTACTTTATTGGTGTGTGTGGAAATGTCATGTGTGTAGTAGCCACCTATGTAATTATGCATGTAATAGTTTACTTTGGTGTGTGCAAATGCCATGGTTGTAGTAGCCACCTATGTAAGTGGATGTTTAATTTGATGTTATGCAGATGCCATTAGTTCCTTATAAGTGTGTGTGTGTGTGTGTTGTTGTTGTTCTGTATGCAATCCCATCGCACAACACACATGTCTTATTAGCAGCAACTGTCTGTGTTATTATCGGTCTTCGCACACATTTCTGATTACAAACCTGTTTGCCGCGTATCACACACATCTTGTTATATTGAACCGTTTCTGTTCTCTTGTCTCAACACAACAGTTCATCCGAGTGAACCGCATGCGATATACGCACACACCTTGATCTGGCTGACCGTTTCTTTTGTGTTGCCTAATCACAAACAGTTCATCTGAGTGAACCGTATGTTGTACATTCGCACACACCTTCATCTGGCTGCCCGTTTCTTTTGTTCCTCCTCATCGCAAACAGTTAATTGAACTGAACCGTATGCCCTGCATCGCACACACAACTAAAATCTGAACCTGTTTGATGCATCCTCCATCGCAAATGTTTTGCACCTTTTTTGACGGTTTTTTACACCATCCAATTCGATTATTGCATCACACACAGTTTCATCGAAGGGTCTCTGATCATAGTGTCGCAGTTAGCGCATCCTTATAGTGCATGTATTGTTGATCTAACAAAGACCATATTTACCTTGTCTTCTCCCATTGAATAAAATGTTTGCAGATTCCAGCTTAGTCCATGTCACTCTTGCACTATTATTATTTTCATATCATTTGGTCGTGCAAGTGAAAGGCAATAATGATGATATTCGATGAGCTGGCCGTGGCAAAGAGAAACTGGTATGAACTCGACTTGTTCTGTTTGTATAAATATGTTTTACCTAGTATCCAGGCTTCAGCCCATTATGATTAAACATGTTTGCAATGACAATTAGAGATTATAGTTTCTCATGCCATGCATAAGTAGCTGGGAGTGGATAATGATTTATCTTGGATATCAACATAGCGTTAAAATGATTGTGATGTAGTATGACGATATGGTATCCTCCTCTGAATGTTCGAGTGGCTTGACTTAGTACATGTTCATGCATGTAGTTGAATCAAAACCAACATAGCCTCTATAATATTTATGTTCATGGTGTTCATATCCTACTCATGCTAGTGTCCAATGTTACTTATGCATAATGCCTGGTTATGATCGTTGTTGCTCTCTAGCTGGACGCTTCTCAATCTTAATTGCTAGCCTTCGCCTGTACTAAGTGGAACTCTGCTTGTACATCAAAAACCTTGAACCCAAAGTTATTCCAGATGAGTCCACCATACCTACCTATATACGGCATTACCCTGCCATCCTAAGTAAATTTGCACGTGCCACCTCTAAAAACTTCTAAAAAATCATCCTTTTTGTGTGTCTGGATCGTTCATAGAACGACAGGAGGTGGTCGATATTTTCTATGCTAAGCATGTTATCCTCAGGTCGAGTGTTTATTCACTCGCCATCGCACGAGGAAATGGGCGGTAATAGGGATGCCCAGTCCCAAATTGCAAACATGAAAAAGAGTTCATCTCTTAAATAATCAAAAAAACTCCCAATGGAGTCAAAACCTTTACTTTTTGCTTGGGAACCGCCACTAGCGTGCTTAGCATGGAAGATGTTGATAATTGATGGTCGTGAAGTGAATAAGAAGGGCGCATGTCTCAAAATATCATTTATCTTTGTTTTGAAAATTGAGCTCTGGCACCTCTACAAATCACTGCGTCCCTCTGCGAAGGGACTTTCTATTTACTTTTATGTTGTGTCATCACCTTCTGAAACAAGCGCCAGAAACTGAGTAGAGCACATCTGTCATGATTTATGTATTGTGTATAGCTAATGTTGGGTGCATCATGACTGGATCTTTCCTACCATGAATTACAATGTTTAGTCGCTGCTTGAACTTTGGAGGTTGTCGGTGTCAAAACCGGCGGATCTCGGGTAGGGGGTCCCGAACTGTGCGTCTAGGCCGGATGGTAACAGGAGGCAGGGAACACTTTGTTTTACCCAGGTTCGGGCCCTCTCGATGGAGGTAATACCCTACTCCTTCTTGATTAATATTGATGATATGGGTAGTACAAGAGTAGATCTACCACGAGATCGAGGAGGCTAAACCCTAGAAGCTAGCCTATGGTATGATTGTTGTGTATGGAGTTGATTCTGTCCTACAGACTACAACCCTTCGGTTTATATAGGCACCGGATAGGGTTAGGGTTACACAGAGTCGGTTACAATGGTAGGAGATCTTGAATATCCGCATCGCCAAGCTTGCCTTCCATGCCAAGGAAAGTCCCTTCCGGACACGGGATGAAGTCTTCAATCTTGTATCTTCATAGTCGAGGAGTCCGGCTGAAGGTATAGTCCGGCTACCCGAACACGCCCTAATCCAGGACTCCCTCAGTAGCCCCTGAACCAGGCTTCAATGATGACGAGTCCGGCGCGCAAATTGTCTTCGGCATTGCAAGGCGGGTTCCTCCTCCAAGTCCTTCATAGAAGATTGTAATCACCAAGAGTAGTGTCCGGCTCAGCAAAATAAGTTTCCACATATTTCCATAGAGAGAATAATATTAACACAAATCAAATCTGCCAACGTATTCCGCAGTGCGTCATCACACTACAGCCAAGTCCTTCACTCGAGTCGCTTTCACTTTTCCACCTCAGCATGTTTTGCGAGGCGGTTTCCTTGGCGCGTCTTGTCAAAGCAGAGATCGTGTACCCCCCTTTTACGGGATTCTCATCAATACAGACGTGGGTAACCCAACCGCGCCACTTATCACGGCGCTTGGGAGGCAAGCGAGTTTTACTAGGCAGGCGGGGACGCACAACCGCATCCGCCCATATAAGGGGACAAGGATCCACCCTTTTTACCTACGCCTCCTTCCTCCTTTGCCTACCCATCTCCTATGCACTCGAGCTCCAGCGCCCAAGCCCGCACTTCCCACCTCAACCTTCTCCAGCGATGTCCGGAGCGGGAAGCAAGTGGAAGGTCACCTCCGTCACGGAGGGCGACGTCAAAAAGCTTAGGAAGGCCGGATACTTGTCCAAAGACATCGCGCACCGGCTTCCTGAGAAGGGGCAACTCCTCCCCACCCCAGGGCCCCATGAGAGGGTAGTATTCCGTCCCCACTTCCTCCGCGGACTGGGTTTTCCACTTCACCCATTCGTCCGGGGGCTCATGTTCAACTACGGCCTGGATTTCCACGATCTGGCCCCGAACTTCATCCTCAACATCTCGGCGTTTATCGTCGTGTGTGAGGCCTTCCTCCGCGTCCGCCCCCATTTCGGCCTCTGGCTCAAGACCTTCAACGTCAAGCCCAAGGTGGTGAGCGGCAGCCAGGCGGAGTGC